>NC_084461.1:136027500-136222500 GCF_027409185.1 Cynocephalus volans | reverse complement strand
TCTCCCCATAGCCTCTTGCCCTGATCTTTACTATTACAAACTTCCAGATGCCTGCTCCACCCCACTATTGACTGTACATAGTGGACAGGGCAGACATTTTTATCTTCATTGCCTTTGTTATTTGTTTGTTTTTAAAAGAGTTGAACTTTGGCTACTTGGTGACTCTAGTATGATAAGAAGCATGTTGATCCCTCCCTGGGAAACACTTTTGACTCACAGCCATTCTGTTTACTACAACCATTACCTTTTATTTATGTTTGTCAGTTGCTGGGCAGCTAACTAGACTATGGCATATGGATCCCCAAAGGCAATGGCTGCAAACGCTGGTTTGCTGCCTGAAAAGAAGGAGTTCATATTTATGATCACTTACCCCACATTGGGAGTTAAAATGTGGCAATTTTCAAGCTAGGAAAATAATTTCCATTAACAGAGCCCAGAAATATACTCTTTAGTCTTTTAGATACCTTTATGGGCCAACTCTCTCCTCTCTCTCTCTAAAAAAACCCAAACAAACAAAACACACACACAAAAAAACTCCTATAAAATGCTCTCTGGGCTGTCACATAAAAGGCATTGATCGATCATAAGATTTCTCTTGGAGAAGGCTCAGTATTAGGATAGCTAGACAGCCACTGCCTAGGTTTTGTGACTTTTCCTTCTCCTTTCTCATCTATATATTTTAAGGAAATGTAGGTAGAAAGACTCATAGTTGGAGAGTAAAGGGTGTTGGTGCAGGGACAAAAGGAAACTGGGCACAGCAGAGAAAGGTACAGGGAGAAATTGAGAGAAAAAAGGTTGGGCTTCCCAAGTTATTAATTCTCATTTTTGCTGTGAACTGTGAGACCACATCCCTGTCTTCAGAAATAAAAGAAAGGGGGAGGGGGAAGGAGGTAAGGGAGGAATTGGCAAAGGGCCACATTGTATAGTGCTGAATATACTAATTATCCTGATTTGAACATCACATATTGCACACAGGTACTGATATCCAATGTTGTACCTCACAGATATGTACAATCAACTATATTCCAATAAAAAAGTAAATAACACTAAAATTTATGAAAAATGAAAAAAACCAAACAAGAAAAAGAAAACAAAAATAAAGGCCCCAGTGTTTATTCCCTTCAGACACAGAATCTAGTTTGGGGTCAATTGTGTGAAGAAGTATGCAGAGAATGTGGACAGTCCTCACAGAATGAACCCCACAATGGACCATGTGGGAGGAATTTATGTCCTGTATTGGTGGTCTTATGACCTCACAAGCAGGTTAAACAAGGGACTGCCTGAAAAGGCATTTAATTAAATTTTACCTCAAAATGCTCCTCTTCCTGGGAGATTCTCCAGACTAGGCTCTGATCCCTTATGCTATAATGTTGTTTTAGCTCATTGGAGTATTGGCTGTATCTCCTCAAATGTACTGTGAGTTTTCTGGAGCTGAGATAATGCTTTCTGTGTTTGTAGTAGACCTCTCCCCACAACATTCAGTACAGCTCCATGCAGTGTAGGAGTTTGAGAAATACTTTTTTTCTTTCCCCAATTGAATGAATGAACAAATGAATGAATATATAGACAAGACCAACATACAATATCACCTGATATGTCTGTCACTCGTTATTTGGCAAATGTACCTATGTGGAACATAACAGAAAAGGACCAGAAAGTGAGCAAAGAAAATGCACAGGGTCACTGGATGAACACTGTAGTTTATTTCACTGAGGGCTTATTGTGGGACAGGTGTTGTGCTGAGCATTTTATGTGCTTTATTTTATTTAATCCTCACATCTTTATTTGATTGTCATACTTTCACTACATTTTACAGACAAATTCATAATCTGCCTAAGGTTCTAACTCAGCTGTGTGACTAGAGCCCATGTATATAACCACCGTACTCTACAGCCTTCTAAAGATGGGGTACTGGATGACCCTGTCCTGTGTTCACTTAGGTCTTTTTTTTCCTGGCACTCAGTCCTTTTTAAAACTTTTACTTTACACAGAGTCATAATGCCCATGGATCTCCATTCTCCAAGCCCAAGCACAGCAAAGGCAGCAAATGAGGAAAACCTCATCACAGGGCATTTTGTGAGATTCTAATTCACAACTTGATAGCAAGCAAGGGGCCAAAGCAGATTTTGTCTTTTCTTTTTTTTTTTTTCCGAGGAGACAAAAATGATGGTTCTAAAAGAATGGTAGTAGTCTGGGGCTATCCTGGTTCTGGTAAACTGCCCTATAATATGTGCCCTCCAGAAGATTCACTGCATTCTAACCCAATGTTATTGATAATGACAGCGTCATCAAGAAAAATTTCATTCAACATGTTCAAAACAAAAGTTGAAGGTATGAATTTCATTTAAAAATATTCCCTTTTGAAATATTACATTCAAAATCCCAGGAGCTTTGGAAAATCCAGGGTTCTGGATAGCAAAGGCTATCGTATAGACCAGCAGTACTTCCCAGACATCTAGAAGCCATAGATGAGGAAAACAATCAAGTGGAGGTAGGAGAACCAACATAAGTGTATGTTAAATGTTAATTCTGCTGAGCAAAAATGTTTAAAGAGAACAACCACCATCTTTAATAGAAGTAAGGACACTCAAAGAATCAAAGAAATAGGAAGGACATTTCAGAATAAAGGGAAATCCTTTAGGCTGAATGAATTTATACACCTTTTTCTGATTTTCTTCATTTTATCTCACACTGGTGAGAACTTTCTCTTGGGCAAGCAATGACTGCTCCCCAGCCTGGTGTTTGGAAGATGCTGTTCTGGAAGAATAAAGGTCTTTCAATTGGCCTCATCTGGGGTCCAGCTTTGTATTTTCATCACCATTAAACAGGAAGAATTCATTAAGAGTCAGTGAGGAGTGTGTTCTCTTCCCCAGTGTCCAAGTGGAGTCACTAAAGTGTCTTTCATGCTGGGGTTCATGTGTCTCATTCACAGAGACAGGCCCAAGAGGACTGACCTCAGTGGTATATGACCATGATTATCATTATTTTCTTTATGAGAAAAGAATTTGGGGGAAAATATTTAAAATTGGATTACAACTGATTAGGAAAGTAAGTCCATCTCTCCATGATAAAAATGGCCACTTTTCCTGGTGCTCAATTATGAGGGAAATATACTGTGTAAGTCCTTATATAAGCCCAATTCTGTTGGACCAGAAGTTGTCTTTTTAATATAAAGGAAGTTATGTAAAGTAAGAGTTTTACTGACTTAGGAAGAAAGCTTGAATAAGTACATACAAGACTGGTCACTTTTGTTTCTTGGAAAAATTAAAACAGAATAGGTTGCACCTCAAAGAATAAAAAGTCTTCAGAGAATATCTGGGTATTTTGGGAAAGTGAGTGTTCCTTTTGATATAAACTTCTTCCAACCATGCTAGTCTCCTGCTTGCCTCCTGTGGCCTCAGATTTTCCACTCGCCATCAGAGACCATCTCTTGGGGTAGCTCTGCGCTAATGAGAATCCCTGGTACTGACGGATTCCCACTCTGACTATCTACAACTAGTCCTAGGCTACTCATGATAACTATCTGAGCCTCAATGTTTTCACCTGTCAAATGGGTAATAGAAATGCCAGCTCAGAATTATTGAATGGACTATCAGTGAGCTGTTTTATGAAACAACTTAGCTACTATGACTAGTAATAAATATTAACTATAACAACAATATAATTATCATCACTATAGAAATGAGCACCTGAATTGGAGTCAGGACACCTGAGCTTAAGTCTTAGCCCTACCTTTTATGGTGTGCCATTAGTCCAGTCAATAAACTTCTACTCCCCATTTGTAAAACAGAGATTACAATATGTGCTGGGCCCAAATAGAAGCTCAACAAATATTCATTAGCTCTAATTTATCTAGGATCAGAGATGTGGTACAACAAAAGATGGAACAACATATGAATTAAGCCATAGATTTTATCTGCTAATAATTTTAGAGACTAAAAAAAAAATCCCTGAGATGACCTTATTTTCTTTTTTCCTCCTGAAAGTGGAAGTCAGTCACCCACTGCAGTTAATGAGGTATTCTTATAGATTATAGTTAATGAAGGTTGGCTTTACATACTTTAAAGAAAAGCCTAAGTGAAAATGACTAGGAAGTGGTTTTAGTTTCACATGCTCAGAAAGCTGTTGATAATTACATGTATACATATAATATTAAAAGAGGTATTAGTATCACACAAAGGGAGGTGATGGTCTTCTTCCTCTCAGTACTTATCCCATCTCCTTTGGAGTATCATGCTCACTACTAGACAACAATTTTGAGGAATATTGACAAACTGGAGTGTGTCAAGAGGAGAATAACCAGAATGATGTGGATGGACTTGGAACCAGCGCATATATGAAATAATGTTAAAAGAGATATAATTTAGAGAAAATATGAAAATTGCCTTCAAATGTCTGAAAGGCTGACTTATAAATTTAGAGCAAATTTAAACTGTGAGGTCCTAAGAGGGAGAACTACAACCAACAGACAGAAGTCATGGGACACATTTTGGCTCAGTATGAAGAAAAAGGACAAGCGGAGCCAAAGAAAAATAGAATTGGCTATTGTAAGAAAGAGGAAGCCCCCCGAGGTAGGAGGGATTCAGTAAGAGACTAGATGGTTATTTGTCAGGATCTTTATAGAGGGACTTCTAGATTGTGTGGGAGACCATAACTCTTGGCCGTAAACTTACTTCAATACCCATGAATATAGCTGAGCAGCTACTGCATGCCAGCACCGTCAGAGGTTCCTAGGTATACGCTAATGTGCAAGACAGACATGGTTGCTGCCCTAGTGACGCTCACAGTCTAATTAAGGAAACAGACAGTAAGTGGGAATGCTAAGTGCTATGAAGGAAACAGAAAGTGAAGTGACAGAAGATGTCAGAGGTCATCAGAGAAGGGGAGGTCTTAGGAGGTGACATTTAACCTGAGACTAGAGGGAGGAGATGGAGCCATATTTGGAGGAAAGAAGGGTAGAGCGATTAGAGACAATACTCCAGGCAGAAGAAGGCCTATGAGGAGATGAGGCTGAAGAGACTGACAAAGATTCCATGGGCATGGTAAGGATTTAGGGTTTTATTTTGAGACTGGATGGACTGAGCCAGGGAACGACAAGACCCTTTTTATATTAATAAAGCTCACTTGCTGCAGGGAGGAGAAAGGACTGAAGGAAGGCAAGAGGGGAAATGTGAAAGTCAGTTAGATGGCTGCTGGAGGAACCTGGGCAAAAGTTGATTATGGGTTGGAAAGGAGAGAGGCTATAAATTCAGGATACATTTTGACATAGAGGAATCAGCATTGGCTGATGGATTGGCATGGGAGATAAAGGAAAGAAGATTCAAGTCATTTTCTCTCTTGAGAATATGATGGATGGTGGAACCATTTCTGGAGATGAGAGACTAAAAGAGAGATAGGTGTGGGAGAAGCTCAAGAGTTCATCTTTAGATGCGTTAAATTTAAAATGCCTGTGAGATATCCAAGTGGAGAGATGTCAGTCTTCCAGGAAGTTAGGAATCTGGAGGTCAAAGGAGATGGTCAGGCTAAAGATGTAAACTCAAGAGTTTATAATTTCAAAAAACCAAAAGCAAACAAACAAAAAAACAGACCTGCAAAGATCATCAGCAAGAATTTTATAAAGGTTATAACAATTACTTATTTGATTACATAAACCTCTAGTGGAACTTTTATGCCAAGTCCTGTGCTTGGCACTGAGCAAAACAAACATAAAACAAACAAATAAACAAAAAAGAATCAGGCATGGTTCTAATTCGGCAGAGTTAGTCATCTGAAAATTCCCAGATTCAGACAGATGTTCAGCACAGGGAGATGATCATCCTGGGTCGTCAGAGGATACAGCCAGGTCTATAATCATTGACATGGTGACCTGCATGGCATTTATTCCCCAAGAGGGCCAATGAGCAGAAGAACCCTCAAATACCTAGGCCTTGACCTTCAGCCACAGAAGATGATAGGTCCAGGAGAGCATTTGAACCATTGGATTATCTTTGAAAATCTCTGGGACAGAGGACTTGGAACTCTGCAAAGACAGAGACACAGACATCTCTAGGATGATTCTGTACACATTAAGGTTCAATGTATCCAACCTTGTGCTCTGAAGAAGCTCAATTATCACACACTTTTATGGAAATTAAAGTTTGGAAAAAGCAGTCAAAGGAGGTATTTCAGATGATTTTAATTGGGTCTCAGCTTACTGAAGTCTAAGGACTGAATGCTGGGCTTCAATTCTGAAGCAATTGTCCACACTTTCATTCTTACTTCTAAAAGTTTCAAAACCTTGAATTTAAGCATCTGAGGGGTGTTAGATGAAATGACCCTCGGAATTCTACCCAGCCTGTGATGGTATGCTTTGCCTCTGCTCCCCCAAAGGCAGCTTCAGTCTTAATTAGACAAAGCTGCTAGGTACTCTGCTTTCCCCCAACCAGTGTTCCTCTGTCTGCTTCTATGTGCTTGCTTCTTGCTGTTCTCCTTAACTTCTCTCCTAAGATCTGGTTTCTCTGCAATGCTCCCGATGTTTTTTTTGAATTTGTCCTTGAACACGTCATTTCTCGTTGACCTTTCCTTTAAACTTCACTGGCATCTAGCAGTCAGCTCACTGCATTGCCTACTGCTGTGTCATGTGTATTAGTCTTTGTCTGAGACTTGATTTTGAGGACTCTGGAGTAAAGAGTTAATGTCTTTGGGTCAACTCCCCAAATATTTATGAGGACCAACTAAGTGTCAAGCCCTGTGCTTGGCACTTAACAGGAAGAAAGAGTTGAACAAGTTATAAACCTCATCCTTTAAGGAAGTACAATCTAGTGTGGGAGGCAGAGAAATTTCTCAGTAGCTCATGGCAAACTATCAGATTTTAAAATAAAGGGCTATGGATGTACCAAAAAAGGACAGTGGTTAATTCTGATAGTATGTGGAAGTTAGAAAAACTTCAGGGAGTGTTCTGTGAAAAGGGCAAAGGGAAATGAGAAACCCAGAGCCTGGGGAATGTGGTTGTGATGAGAAGAACTTCTGGGAGATGAGTTTAGAACAGCTGATTGAGTCCATCAATCACTGTGAACATCCTCGAACACTATGCTAACAGGTCAACACTGTACCCATGGGTAAGGGAGACATGGAAGGTTTTTAAGTAGACAGAGGCCTCAGACCAGCAGAAAGCAAATGATATAGTCAATCCTAAGTAAATATATATCAATTAACTGAAAAATATAATGCTCAGATGAAATGGCTCATATGAGTAGAACAAACAAGGTCAAAACTTTTAACCCGAATCCAGGGATGATGGAGATAGTGGGTCACTTCAAAGTAAACAGGGCTCACATGGAAATTTGGGATTGGTTGTCAGTGGAGAAGAAATTAGATTTACTTCCTAAGATGCCAAAGAGCTGAATTAGATCAGGGAGACAAAGCCACAGACACACAGATTGCTGTTCAATATGATAACAAACTCTGGAACTGTTAGAACTCTCCAGCAATTGCTACTTGAAGAGTAGCAACAGTATAGGACATTGTTGGTGGGACAACTGTTCGTCAGGAATAACATGGAGGGAATTCATAGCTAAATAAAAAGCTGGGATTCAATAAGTGGTTCCCAAAAAGACTGGTTCAGTTTGGGATGAGGTTTTCACTCAACAGTGGGAAAATAAGCAAAGATAAGGGTTCTGTAGTGAGTTTTCAGGAATGTGTGCAACTGATTATTTCCTTCCTTCTTTTTTAGTGTTAACATATTCCTTTTCTTATTAAATCACATTGACAAGAGATGGTAATTTTTTGTTTTGTTTCTTTTAATGTCTTTCCTTGGCAATATAAAACATTGTCACATGTCCTCACCCCACTAATACACACACACACATACACATACACACACACACACACACACACACACACACACATTTTACTGGTCTATGGTCTATGATGTCTGTAGTCTGAGAGCCACTGGACTTCTAGGGGAAGTGACTCCAAGGAGCTCTCCATCTTCCCTTAAGAAGGGTGAGCGCAGCTACTGAATGAAGTTTAAAGACATTTAGAGGGGACTATTAAAGGTGCTCTGGATTAAAGGTCAGAGCACAAGTGAGCATGATCCTTCTAACTCTTCCTTCCATGGGCTTGAGGTTCAGGGGTCCAGGGTCCTCCCTCCATGAAGAAGGTCCAGTCACCTCCTTTCTCCCTTTACACTTCTCCCTGTGCTGAGCAGGCTTTAGCAGTCCCTCCCACATAGGCCTGTAGAGGATCACTAAACCACTTCTGCTGGGGGTCTTGAGAAGCAACCTTCTCTGGGTGGGTTTTGTTGCTGCTTTGCCAAGGCCAAGCCAGGATTATTTTGCTGGGGGTGGGGACCAGAGCCTTGGCAAGAACCATAGCTCATTTACCCTGCTGTGGCTCAGGGGAAGAGTGGTTGAATTTAGAACAGGACTGGGTGTTGGTGGACCTGGGTCCCAGACAGCACTCTCTTAATCACATTCCTTTTGGACAATGGTATCAATGGCCCTTTCTGTCTTCAGTCCAGTATATGACATCATCGTATGGATCAGCTAAGGTAAACTGTGCAGAAAGCTGAAGGTCCACAGGACTCTGCTGATCTGGTAGCTTGGGGTTGGGGTGCTGGGAGAGATTAAATAATGACTAAGCAGAAAGAATCAAAGAGTTAGTAGGATTATATCAGGAACCTCAATTAAAATCCAGACATCTGCAGGTCTCCTTAAGGAATGCAGGTAGGGTCAAAGTTCCTTGACCAGTGACCATTCCAGATGGTGTTCCCCTCTTGAGAACAATTAAGGAACAGACAGTTCTGTGATTTTGTGAGAAGGAATGTTGGTCAGGCAGTGAGTCAGCCAGAAAACAGAGGCTTTGTCTTTGATTTCTGACTCTATAAAACAACCAAAGGAATTTTTTGTTTTTTAAAGACAAAAACACATACAGAGCACTCTTACTTACTGCACTCTGGATGGAGGAAAGAGTCTGAAGGACTGATGTGAGTCCCTCACTCATCTCTGATCGAGTTATGTATCAACTCATGTAACTGTAGTTAGGGTAACTGCTGGTTCTACTTTGCACAGGACTTTCTTGGTTTTAGTGCTAAAAATCACACATTCTGGGAGCCCCCTTGATCTCGAGCAAATCAGGAAAGTTGATCACCCTAACTGTACCTCAATTTTCTCATCTGTAAAATGGGAATAATTATGTGCCCCTGCCCCAGCTGCCTATAGTGCGAAGGTCAAAAGAAGTGTCTGATGGGAAAGTACTTTGAGATTAACTCTGGACAAATGCAGGTGCTGGATTAAAAGCATCACTAAAGCTCTCCTCTTTGTGCTCTACCTAGAACACTTTTCCAGTTTTTGGAACCCTAGTCATCTTACAAGATTCTAACGTATGTTGTTCTCTGCAAATCCTCCAGCAATGACTCCAGGCAGAGTGGATCAAGGCTTCCTTTCTGGTTCTACTGTACTTGTAAACCCTATAACAGCCAACTCATTACTCCATTACCCATCTCTGCTCCTCCAACCAGACTGAGACCTATTTATTGGCAGGAACCCTGTACCAGCACAATAGTTAACACAGTAGCTGTTTGATAAATGTTTGTTAAGTGAAGGAGAAGTTTTAATTCCTGAGATATACCACAGGGTTGCCTGAACCCACAGAAACTGCACACTAGTTTTACGTGTATAAATATATATTTCTGGCCCTGTAACTTTCTTTAGGGTTCTATGGCTAAGATCAGCTGACACAGCTCTGAGACCTGGATGGGGATCTGAAGTCTGGCTCCTCCAGCAGGAATTCTATAGACAGCATTTCTAAAGCACATCTGATCCCCAGCCCGCCCCATATTGTGAGAAGCAGGTGTCAACAGTTCATTTGCAGCTCACAGTAAACCACATCTGGTCCTGTAATGCAGAACCATTTGTCTGCAACAGCAGGCATACAGGTCTGTGTCAGATACCTCGGAGATGCTTGACAAAAGATAATGAAGGGAATAAATGAAAGTCTCCCCACAATTAACAGAGAGAGTGAAAACACCATTCAGGATGAGAGCCAGCCCACTGGTCTCATCTCAGCCACCTCTGGTTCAATGAAAGGGAGAAAAGCTGGGCCAATTCTAAGGATTGGTCACTGGAAGGCAGATGTCAGTGTGAACAGAATGCTGGGCAGGCCAGCAGGACCATTATTTTCTTGTGGACTTTAAAATACACAAGGTCATAATGCTGGAGAATTATCTCCCTCAGTGATAGAGAATGGCTCCTGAGGAAGAGGAGGATTCTGATCTCCCAGGTCTCCTACCCTCAACCTGAGCCTGTGTCTCCAGCTCTCCCTCTTCTTCCTTCATCTTTCCACCACCTCCAGCCCCTCATCTCTTGCTTTAATAGCTCCACTTGTATCTGTCTTCCATAATGGGATTTCATGAGAGATTTTTTTTTTTTTTTTGAGGAAATGATCCCCTGCTGAAAACAGCAATAAGAAAGACTGAAAAAGAATGCATGAATTACCCTCTCCTTCACTCCTGTACTGTATGCTGGCAGTGGCTTTTACCTGAAATACCTTTCTTTCCGTCTTGCTCATAGATATTCTCCCCACTAGTTATGGAACTGCTCAGGGACTGCTGCCTCCTCCTAGAGGCCTTCCTAGAACTCCCACCCTGGGAAGGGGCAAGGTATTTAACCCCTACCTGCATGGATTTCCCACTGCGCCTTGTTTGTTTATCAATTTATTTTTATGGTATTTCCTTTCTTCTTTATTATTATTAATAATATTAGTGTCAGTTGTTACTGGGTTGTGTCTTTTTCCTTCTCTCTTAAATGTGACCACCACTAAGACATTTGGATAGCTCACATAAAAATAGAGATTTTTAGTTTTTTTTTCTGAAAAATTAGAAGATCTGGCAACATTCCCACATATCAATATTAGACGGGAACTGAGTGGAGGCTGTCCCCTCTAGACAAGTCACGTACTCTAGTTCATTAAGTGCTCATCATTTCCTGTGATCTCCCTGAAGATCAGTGTCAATTTCCATTTATAGCATAGTGTAGTGGATAAGAGCATAAACTCTGAACCTGAACTGTCTGGGTTTAAATTCTTGCTCTGCCACTTACTAGCTCTGTGACCTTGAAGTTATTTAACCTCTCTGTGCCACTGATTCATTACCTGTAAAATGAGATCTTTAATAATATCTGCTTCATTGGGTTTTTGTGAGAATTACATAAATCAGGGATTGCACATGAGGATTTAGACAGTGCTTGCCATATATAGCAAGTGCTCAATAAACATTGACTGTAATTATTGTTTACCATAGTGTTTGCATTACGGTTTTGTTTCATACAGTGGAGAAGTATTGTCTGTACTCATGACTCTATAAAAATGAGGAAATCACATAGGGTTTACCTCTGGTCTACTTCACTCATTTTCTTTACCTGACCCTAGGGGCATTTAGGCTGCAGTCCCTGTACTAGAAAACAAATCTTGGGAGTGCCAAGATTCATTCATCTTTGCTTTCCTTAAGAGTACTTACTTCAGCATTTGAAAATATGCTATGGAATATAAAATAAAATATGAAAATATAAAATAAGGGATGTCAGTAGAATTACATTGCGTGATCATATACTTTCATTTGCATCTTTAAGATGTTCACTAATAATGGCCAAAGAAATCCACAGGTTGACAGTGAGTTGGTTTAATGTGTGTCGTGTGGTCTCAGTAGGACTAGTATTTCCTAGTTCTTGTGAATCAGACAGAGCAGACACAACAACTGATTTGATAAGGTGCTCATAAAGTCACCATATACGTGGAAATTGGCTGGGTAGGAACTGGGCCATGTGACAAGGGATTTCCTGCATGCTAAATTCTCTGCTAGGTTCTCTGGGACAGTTGGCCCTTGCTTCACTGGTCTGTACCTGGAAATATAAGCAGACAGAAGGCAGTGGAAGTAAGAGCAAAGATACAGGAATGAGGAAAAGTTGTGTTTGTAAGCCACAAGGAGACTGGCTTGACTAGTGTTAGGGATTATTTTTTAACATTCCTCCAAAGGAACAAATTACATTCCCATGGTTAATATGGGAATATGACTGAGGTCATTATGCTCTTTTGAGAATATGATGAAGAGGTCATTATGCTCTTTTTCTGCTAGACATTTTTGCTGAGGGAGGATGAATAATATATGTAAACTTACCTGTCTGACTTTCTTTTGGTTGGGGCCTTTACTGGCTTACTACTAGGAAGTTGGTTCTTTGGGTTAGGGATTCACCTGGATCTTTGCCCCTTCCCCCCTGAGGAAGAGCCTGTTTAGGCAGAACTGTCAAGTCATGATCTCAGCCTGTGGGGCCATTCATAAAATGATGCTGGAACAGATGGCCCAGAATTTCTCTGCAGGGGCTCAGCTAGGGGCTAGCCCTTACTCTTCCTTTCTGCCTGCCCTCAGAGAGCAGGCTTTGCTCAGACACTGGTGCTTTCTACCTTCAGGCACATGGATGGATGCAGTGTGCCTATTAGCTGAACGTTTGGGATACTGAGTGCAAAAGAGAATAAAAGGGTACATTTGAACAATTCTGTCTCTTGGTATCCTGAAATTTCCACCTCACTGCAGTAAAGAGTCCGAGTGTGGTCTAGCCCAGAGAAGGCAATCACCACTAATTTGGGTCAGATACCTAACCAAACAAGACAGATGGTGAGTGTGCAGGAAAAGCAGAAAGGAAAAAGGGAAGAGGGGACGACAGGGGATTCATGTTCCAGAACTCCTTATGCACCGTGGACTCTTCATAAGTGATTCATTTTATTCCTAAGACAGTGCTGTGAAGCTTATAGCAAGACTGAATTTGGAAGACGAGAAAACTAAGCTTTGAAGATATTAAATAAATGTTAATACTTTTTAGTCACTTTATGATGTGCCATGTGTTGAAACACTTTGTTTTATCTCATGTAATCACTTAACAACTACTGAAATAAATGTTAGTGTTACTTCCAGTTTTTATACTTGAGGAAACTAAGGCTTAGGCAGGTGAACTAACTTGTTCATAGGACTTTTGTTATTAATTGGCAGACCTGGGATTTATACTCAGTCCTGACTTCAGGGCTGTACTGCTGCTTACTACTTTCCCAAGATCACACGGATTGTAAATGTGGGAGGCAGAGTTCGAACTCAGGTCTGATTGACACCAAAGCATATTTGCTTTCAAATATGCAAGCCCTCAGTGGCAGAGCCAGGACGGATGTCCAACCCTTCTCCCTCCTGGTCCGCCTTGGTATTATAGCAGCTGCCTTCATAGAAAAGGCAAAAGACCCGGCAAGTCAGAAATAAAGTTGCAGATGAGGAGAGAGAGAGAAAAAAAAGAAATGCTATTTTTGATAGAAACAGCTTCTTAAAAGAAAGCAACATACAATTTGTATATCAGCGGGAGAAAGCAGTGTTTCAGCAGGCAAATCACAGCCTGCGCTGGGCTGCTGTTCTCACCGAGGTAAAGGCCATTCATTTCCCATGTTGTTCATCTCCCCAGATCCCTCTTTGCCACCTCACTCTCGCCACCTCCCTCCTCTCTCTCTAATGTGTTGCTTTGCTGTTCACGAGCTTCTCAACCAGGCATAACAACAGTAGAGCTCTACATGTTTGTCTCTGTGATTGCACCAGGATCCTCTCAAATAAATCATCACCACGGAGCTCCAGCCAAGCCTAGTGCTTCAAGAGGAAGTGTTTGGGCTGTGGAGGCCCCCTGTGTCTCATGTCCCTGATGTTTTCTCTGGATGTTTGAAGGATGCCACCTTTTAAGGCAGTGATGGGTTCCTCCATTAGGACAGAGGTGAGGATGTGGAAAAAACGAGGGTTTAAAAGTCAGGGTTCCTACCTAAGCCCCATTTTACAAATCACTTTGAGAACCTGGGCAAAGTGTCACCTCTCTAAATCTTAGTTTCCTAAGCCATGAAAGGGAAGTGATACTATCTAAATTAAAAGGTGAGGGAAAATTAATAATTTAACATCACAGGGCACTGAATGCATTGCTCAGCACATAGCAGGTGTGAAACAGATGCAAATCTCCCCTTCCCCACCTCCCACACTTAGGGTACAATCAGTCTAAAATAATCTGCTTTCCACTGCTGAAAGGAACCAAAAGCATATGTAGTTTTGGGGAGCATAAGAAATTGGGGGTGTTTTTGGTTTAACCTGTCGTGCACAAGCAAGGGAACCTTAATACACATTGGATGTACCCTTTTCCACTGTTAGGTACAAGGCAAGACATCACCTGTGGTATGGCCCTGATCCTGGAGAGAAGGACACTTGTGCCCCCAAAACGCACATGGTACAGAATGGAGGCAAAGATTCCCTAGGGAATTCAGGCAGAGCAGACAGCGAATCACTTCCCTTTATGGAACCTCAGTTTTCTTATTTGCATGTTGGCTGGACAGGACTAAATGCTATTGTGTGTGCCTATGCATTTGTGTGTGTGCCTGTGCATTTGTGTGTGTGTGGCGGGTGGGGGAAGGGATATTAAATGAACTCTGTCCTCTAAATAGTCATTCCTTCCTCATCATTTCCTTCCTTACATCCTTGAGAAGGCATTCTTCCTTAATGATTGAGAAGAGGTCCTGAAATCAGGCTGCCTGAGTTGAAAATCCAGCTCTCCCATTTCCATGCCAGGTAATTCTGGGCAAGTTCTGTAACCCCTCTATGCCTCAGTTTCCTGAACTGTATGATGAAGATTAAAAACAATATGACCTTCACAGAGTTGTTGTTAGGACTAAATAAGATAACGCATATCAAATACTTCTTAGAAGTGCCTTGGATGAATCAGTGCTTGATGAATGTTAACAATAAGTCTTATCATGATCATCACTAAAATGCTAAATCAAGCCCTTGCCACTCTCCTGCCTGGACTTTTGCACTGGATAGTGGTACGAGCCTCCTAGGAAGCTTTCTCGGTACTCTATAATCCATCCCATGAGTCCTGATCTGAGAAGCTTTTGTACTGATGCAGCTCTCCTTTGGCAAACCTCCAGTCTTTGTTTAAACACGTAGACACAGACACACAAACATACACACATACATGCACATACTTTCTCTCTATGCTTCCCTCCCTTTCTTTTTCCCTCCCTCCCAACCTCCCTCCCTTTTTGTCTCTCTACCTTTTTATTCCCCAATTCCCTCCCTCTCTCCCTTTCTCTCTAGCTCTTCTGAGGATGCAGGCAAATCCAGCCTCTCTGCTCAGAGGGCTTTGTCTCTGATCAGGCCCGACCTGGGTCACAGAGTTCAGGGGGTTACCATGACAACGAGCATCCCTGGCTACCCATCAGGAGGCAAGGACCAATTGAAAGGGACTGTCATTTCCCTGGGACATGCTGTATTTATCCTCAGCAGCAGGCCCTGCACCAGTACTACACTATGGGAAGAGAGGCTGTGGCTTGTTAGGGTGGGAGGGAGAAAAAGGAATATTAGGGTTTTATTTTTTTAGCATGTTCTCTGTGGGGGAGGACCGCAGATTGTTCTGAGAGAGACATTTTATTTCTAATGTAGCCACTGTGTGTGGGGGTGGTGGTGGTGAGGGTGGGGCTCATGTACATTTCTGATGAACACAGTTGGTTTTACAAAGAAGGAAAAAGTTATTTGGCTCAAAAGTGACTTTTTAGTAGGTCTAATGGGAGGAGGAGAAGGGTGGAAAATTAATGTTAATTAGAATCCTCTGTGTCAGACATTCTGCTATTTCATCAAATAGTCAAAGCACAGAATTATTATTATTTCAATTTTACAGATAAGAAAACAGAGTCTTATAAAGTTATAGTTACTGACCCAGCTAAGTCAAACTGCTGGTAAAGTAATGGGACTTGTATGTCAGTTGAGGTTATCCGACTCCAGAGATCATGGTTTCCACACCATTCCGTGCAGTTGCCCTGGCACCCTCTGTTATGGAAGGAGTGATTTCCTTCTCCTTCAGAGCTGCCTCCTCATGTGCTGCCTCCTGAGACCATGTGCACGTCTCTCTTCCCTGACCTTCTCCAGCCCTCTTTCCCAAAGTGGCCTGCTGTCCACCTAGAACAGACCCACCTGGGGCACTTGCTCAGATTGCATATTCCTGGATCCCACCCTGGACCTGTAGTATTAGAAATCTCAGGAATCAGACTGTAGGCAGGGGGCATTTTTAACCAGTTTCTCTAGGTAATTGTGAGGTTGGAGAATAGTTCTCAGAGCAATAGACTCAACACCACACAAAACAGCTCTTGCTTTTTTGCTTCCCAATTATTTTCTAGGTCAGTGTGATTCTCTAAAAGAGGAGAACTCTCTGAGGCTGCTGTAACATTCAGATAAGCATTAGACAAAGAAAAGGTGTTCAGGGAGGGCCCACTGAACCAACTTGAAGATACAATCATGACATATGGTCCGTGTGTGTGTGCGCGCGCGCGTGCGCGCACGCTTGGTGGCGGGGAGGGCAGTGACTAGGAGACCTTCAGTCTCTGGAAGTGAGATGTGCTATCTCTTCCCGAGTCACAATCTCCCTCCTTTTTTAGCAGATGGCAATACAGACAAGCAGTTCTTGGTAGATATTTTCCAGCATAAAGCTGTCTGAAGGGAAGAAATATATACAATGGGAATGCCAATGAGACTAAAATATTGATGAGCAATCTTGAGTTTATGTCTGATTAAAAAAACCAGATACAGGCAAGATACAGTCAGTGGGAAGGTGGGGAAAGGTGACTGGTGTCCTCCATCATTCTTACTGGTGTGCCACAGAGCCTGTGACCTCCCAGCAATGCCTTTCTTACCCTTCTAGGCATTCCACAGGTAAAACGGAGGTGGCAGCAATTAGTCTGTTTGGGAAATCAACTGTATATCTTCCCATTTTCTGTCCTTGTTAGTCAGTTTGTACCGGTCAGGAGCACAAAAGTCCCTGAAAGTTTACATGACAGACTTTTCCCCCAAACTTCCCAGCCTTAAAGTGAAGGCTGTTCCTCACGATGAACATGAAGCCCACCACTTCTCCCGTCTGTCTGTCTCCCATTATGACCTGTGACTATGTTCATTATCTCCTACCAGGATGACAGCAAAAGCTTTCTAAGTGACCTCCATGCCTGTGATCCTCTTCTCTCTGAGACATATTGCAAACCACTGCCAGGGTAAAGTTTGGAAGCCTGTCTCATCATGGTACCTCCCTGTGGGTGGCTCTAAAAGGCCCCTATTAACATCTAGTAAAAAATGCAGAGACATTTGAGAACCTTTGCAGCATGACCACAACCAATCATTCCTGCTTATTAATGCATTCTCTAGTTAGAGTGGACCTCTTGTTCCTGAAAACAAGTCCCATGTTTTCCCACCTCTGTTTTTGCTCCCTCTGTGCCCTCCCTCACCAATCTGGAGCACCCTTTTTCCACTTCTCATATATCACGATCCTTCAAGGCCTTTCTCACATGTCACCTCTGCCATGAAACCTTTGCAAATCCTCTCATTCAAATGTTGACTCTTCTACTTTTGAGTGTTTCTGACGCTGTTAGGCATTGATAGAAAAATAGGTGTCTATGCAATTCTGCTCGTGAGCTGTACTTGACTATGCATTCTTTAGGTGCTGAGATTGCATTTCCATCACTGACACCCCTGAAGCATTATGCACAGAGTGTTGTGTGTGGAAGGTGTTCGGAAATGGATCTGTGCAGTTGAATGGCAAGCACAGGGAGTGGGTGAAGACTTTCTCAGGTGCCCATTAACTATTAAGCTGCAGGATGAAGCTGCACTGTGCTCCCGTCCCCTTGGCCCATACATCTGGCGTGGATAAAACACATGACAGAAGACAAACATGTCATGATCACAGAGACCAGAGAAGACTCCATGTAACCATGGTCACAGTTAAAGGCCAGACTTTGACCAATGTCCTGATTAGGGTCTAACTCTTAGCAAATCCATTAAGCTCCTAGTAGGTGGTTTGTGAAGGAGAATCATTAGCTGAGACTTTAAGGCCAATCTGGTGTTGATTCTTTCTTGGATTGGTAAAACATGGGCCATGACCCCTTACTTAGGAAATCTGAACACATCATCCCTGACCAAAGGGATTATTCATCATAATAAAGAAAAGAGACTTCAGTTTAGACCAGTTGATACACTTAGTTGGTAACAAAAGGGCCAATCGATCATAATTAGCAGATTTACCAATTGCCTTTCCCTAGTGACCAGAATTGGCTGCATAGGTCTTTATCCACAACCTAAGGGCTTCTGAAACATAACTCAGCCCCTCACCCAACCCCAAACATGCAGTGACAGCCAGCAAACAGCATCTGTTTCAAAGAAACACCACCTGTCCAAATGGAAAATCAAGCATAGAACCACCTTGCTTCAGCACAGTATTTGTTTCCAGAGCAGAAAAGACAAAAAAACCCATTCTGTCACTAACACAGCCTTTTAATGCTCTGTGGGGACAATCACCTGGCTTCTGCCAAGTAGACTTGGCAAGTTGTAGAGAACCATTTGGGTCTTAGATATCAGTTATCTGATCGTATGAGGCAGAGCTGGGTGATCTGCCTTGGAGGGACCTGGAGCTTCTTCTGGGGAGGCTGGAAGGGAGTGAATGCCCCACAGGAGTGGTGAGGTCTGGCTTCATTGAGAGCAAGTGGTGAAGTAGGCCTGCCAAGTAGGTCCTTTCTTGATGCCAGCACAGGCATTACACCTGGACATCTGCCTGCGAGGGCTGCAAAAGCCCCACCTTTTATAGGGTAGAAGAGAAGTCTGTAACCACACCTGGAGCATAGTGCAGCAACTTTCTATAGCATAAGCACTTTGAAAGAGTTTGCAGCCTTGTGAATGATTGAATGAACAGCCTTTTAAAAACTATTTTCTATAATTCAAAATAATTTGAAGACAAAATTGATTTCCTCTGCCAGACCATTTTAAAGTATGTATCAGCATTTTTCTGTGGGTCCAGAGAAACGTGGACTCTCCTTTACTCTTCTCCTCACTTTCTATCTTTGTCACCTTTGTCATGCAGCACAGTTTCCTGGGATCAAATCAGTGGATTTAAGACGGCTGGAGCAGGCACAAGTGTCTGTGGTATTTGGTTTGCCATGACTCTTTGGTATTTGACCAAATGGTGAAATGGCACCATTTGGGGCAAGTGAGGCAGACGTATGATGGAAACCTGGCTGGAGAGTGTGTGTGTAGTTACTCATTATTTTCTGTAACCATCTTTCAATGGTACATTCTGTGGAACCTCTACACTGTTGGTTGCTAAATAATCCCTTTTAATGCAGAGATGAGAAGTAGAATCTCATAGGGGGCAGAGGGACTTTCCCAAGACAGAAATTCAAGGCCCTCTTAGGATGGGCATTACTCTTCTGTTTTTGAGTCAGGAGGCCCATGGCTATCATAATGCTTGCCACTGGCAAGAAAGGAGCACTGTAAGAGGGCAGGGAGAATGTGACAGCTGGGTATTCTTGACTTGCAAATCAGCCACCAGTAATCTGTATTTGAAGCATATTCTTTTTCATTTCTCTCTCCCTTTCTCTCATGCTCTCTTTCTCCAAATCAATACATGGATTGTTATGTCTTTTACAGAGATATGAGCAATAAAATCAGGTTTTTCTTTATTACAGAGTTAAATTATTTTCAGCATTAAACCCAGAAAGAATCTTTATGTGTACAAGATTCACAGAAGCAGTGTTACTACTCAAAGGAGTGGTATCTGGTACATTAAAGTGAGTGTCAATTATGACCTTTTGCTTTCACAGTGGTGAGTGGATGCTCTGGACTCCAAAAGTCTGCTTTTACTCCTGAGTTGATGGTCATTGTTTGGAGAGGTACAGACAACCTGGCCTGAGTCCAGATTCCTGCCTTTAATGGTGCTGTTAGTCATAAAGCCCAGCACAGGTTTAAAGTAAGTTACAGCCATGGGTTCTGAAGTCACACTGCCTAGGCTTGGAATCTGGCTCCCATCCTATTAGCTGTGTCATCTTGATCAGGTAGTTAACTCTGTCTCTCTGTTTCCTCATCTGTAAGATGGGAATAATGGTATTTCATAGGGATGTTGCTAGGGTTATATGAGATAATGCAAATGCCACAGTGCATGGCGCTTAGTAGGCACTCATTCAGTGATACTTTTATTACAATGGAAAAATATTTGAGTGCCCGATGACCTGAGTTTTAGGTTCATATCACTCAAACATTCAATATTTTCTGAGTTGTCACCTTATTCCAGTCACCTCTGTGTGGGACGGGGTGGCAGAGGTACTCTCTTGAACGGACAAATCATATCACCTCTCTGTACCCTGTTTTCTTAACTTCACGTTCAAGTATTTAGATTAAATCATGTCATTGACTCATACAACCTTCAGTAAATTGTAATACTGCAGCATCATGGATGTTCCCGGACCTGTAAGAACACATTCTCTACTTTGGGTCTTTCTATGGTGATATGATATATATTTCTGACATAAACGTCTCTTCCTTGCCAAGCACTATCATCTGGATTCCCTTTGAACTTTTCCTAAACTTGTACAAAGGGTCTTTTAAGCTCTTCCAGGCAAAAATGCACGATTGATAAACACCAGTCCATTTGGTTTCCTTTCACTGGGTCTCATTCGGTTATGTCTACCCTCCTCTGGATATCTTTATTTTCCTAATTTTCAGATAATTACTTAAAATTCTTCAATATATTATTGTTGTTTTTCAAATAGGGTCAAAATTACTTTACAGAACCCTTCCCTACCTCATTCCCCATCCTCAGCTTAAACTTTCCCCCTCTTTATTAGCTGAGTTCCTGGAACACTTAGCTTTTTCTAGTTTATCAACTGTGCCGTAATTTCTTGCCTTAGAGTCTTTGCACATGCTGTTTCCTCGGCCCGGACTACTCTTTTCTTCCCCTCACTTCACCTAGTTGACTCCTATTAATCTGTCAGACTTCAGCTTATAAAAGGCATCCTTGGAGAAGTCTTCCCAGCCACACCCCACACATCCTGCAGACAAGATTGGACCTTGCTATCTCTTGGTAGATTTGAGATCTTCTCTTGGTCTTTATCATTCTTCAGTTTCAAATAAGTTAGCTGCTGAGTTTTATCTATTTATCGTGCTTGGGACTCAGTTTTCAAATATGGGGATTTATGTTTTCAATAAAAATTCCTTTAAAATATCACCTCTACTCCATCCTCTCTTGTCTCTATCTGGAACACATAACAGACTGAACTTTTTGTCTTTCATGTCTCTTAACCTCTTTGTTATATTTTTTCTTTTTGTCTTTCTGTGTGATATTCTGGGGAATTGTCTCTCTTTTTTTCCCCAGTGAACTAATTCTCCCTTCAAGTTTGTCTAATTTTCTGTTTAACCCTTCCATTGAGATTTTATATCAATGACTATATTTGTCATTGTACTTTTAATTTGTACCTTTTCAAATATGACTGATCTTTAATGATAGTGTCCTTCTTTTAGAGATGTTTTTGATTACTTTCATGTCTTTAGATGTACAGCTGATTCTTGCTCACATACATAGATTGTCACACAATTTATAACTCTGTCTTGCTTAGGATGGTCCCGGAATAATCAACTTAATGCTTTTCACTCTGGCTTTGATTTCTTTATTTCCTTTTTGGCCCTAGGGATTTTCTAACTTGCATTTAAAAAGGCTATTAGTTGCATCTCATCCAGTATATCTTAGGTGTTTTATAGTGGGAATTCTGTTCTGCCATATTTCTATAAGTAGATGTCCTCTAGATCCCCTTTTATAGACTATCTTAATATCATAATTGTCATTAAGCAATAATCATCTGTTTAATGTCTCTCTCCTATAAGCATGTAGTTCCATGGGGATAGGGACTATATCCACCTTGTCCAAAGCTGTAGCTCCAGCTACTAGCCCAGTGCCTAGAACAATACTGGGCTCAGTATCATGGAAATGAATGAAGTGAAAGCAGAGGCAGAGGTGGCCCTGGATATCATGTCAAGATGGGTTAGAAACTTCTCTCCAGCCTTTCACAATCTTTATTGACCCTTCTTACCCTTTCTGGAATTCTACCCTGCCCTAAAATGATTTAATCCCTCTGTAATTGGCATAACGTCTCATAGGTGAGTTCACACTGCACTGTTTTCAGTTGTCTTCTACACAGATTATCCCATTTGAACTCACAACCACCTTGGACCTAGGAAGGAATGGGATGATTATACTCCCTTCACAGATGAGAAAACTGAGGATTGAAGAGATAATACGTCTTATCTTCTGTAAAATAGTCAGTAGTAAATCCCAGAATTAAATCTTGGTCTTTTGACTTCAAGTCCTCAGAAGGACTCATCCTTACCTGTTTAGAATGAATATTAGAGCTTCTTTATGTGAAAGTAAAGTCCACTTTGCTTCTTCACTAAACTATATCTTGCTAAAGAAATCAGTACCTAAGTAAAAATAGGTGCTGCCATAAAATTTGGTGCTATTCATTAGGTGCTATTTTGATTTCCACAGCCAGAGTCTCAGGACTCAAACTACTTGATTTTTCATTTGGACAATGTGTTTATGTTTCTTTTTGAGACAAACATTACAAACCACCTTCTGTCAAAGAATCCAGATTGCTGGAGAACCCTGTGTATAGCCTAGATAGATGCAGGGGATGTCTAGTAAAGAATGGGGTGTTATAGGTCACATGACAAAAGCACAGGTTCATCGATGTTTAACACACTTAGAGGGGTAAGGTGAGGTGTGGGGAAGAACACACGGGCAGTGGCAGTCATAGCAAGCTGAGGCCCCCAGGTCAGTTTCCAACCTCCGGGCTGATGATCTCAGGTGGCTGGAATCTTCCAGGCCCACAGGTGTTGAAGAAGAGCCCACTTGACAGCTTGCATTGTGGCATTGGAGCCAGGTGGCAGATGCAGCAGCTTCATTCCTGAGATAGGGAGGGGAGAGGGAGCACCAGGGAAGCATATCTTGGCTACTTACCTCAGGGCGGACCCCTTGGGTGTCGCAATGCCATAGCCTTTGGAATCCAAGTTACCTCCCACCTTCATGGTGTCACAGGGTTTCCGCTGCTCAATGTACTCATTCATGGTGGATTCTAGGAGGTAGGCATATTTGCCTTTGGATTTCCTCACTCGGATCATACCCTCCTCTGTGGTCCGCACAAAAACTGATGGTTCTGCCGATTTCATGTATGTCCACATCTTCTCGAACACAGCAATTTTAGACCTCTGGCAGGGGACAGGAACAAAGCCAGAATTAAGTGCTGGCTATGCTTGGAATTGGGGTCGGCACACACATTAATGAAGAGCTGAGTGTAGCTTGATCGCACATTCATGAACGAGATTAGCTCAGGAAGAAACAAATTATGAGTGATTGCCAAATAAGAGGCTTTAATTAGCACCAGTAGGTTCCAAAGTACAAATATCTTGCAAATACAGAATGAACAGAATAGTTCAGAATCTTTTAATTACTTCCGAGTAATTATATTCCTCATAAATATGGGGAAAGTTAAGAAACTGGGGCCCTGTCTGGCTTTTAAAGACATTAAAGAACCTATCTATTACCCAATAAGGCAATATTTATACAGTCCAGAAGAAGGAGAGAGCTGAATATCAGCGCAGCCTGATTTCATTATTGGAACATAACATTGAAGATTTTCTGGGTCACGGGTTGTCAAATTCAGTCATCCCATATTGCAAGACCTACCCTCAGAATGTAAACTATTGTCTGATAAAGCTAGTAATTTAGGACCAAATATTGTCACCTTTTTACATTTTAAAAGCCTCTAAATCTAGTCAAACTGCTTTCCTTATTTCCCCCTATACTCGCCTTGCACCTTCAATTTTGGGGGACTTTGCTTGGACTGTTTACTCCACTTGATATGCTGGTTCTGTCCAGCAACATCCTTCTTCTCATTTCATAGACCAGAATAAGTCCTACATATTTGGAACCCACCTCAGTTCTAAGGGCAATGATTCTTAAACTTTAGTGGGCACCAGCATCATATACAGAGGTTTTAAAAATGCAGATTCCCTGGCTCTAAATCTAGAGATTCTGAGTCAGCACATCTGGGGTGGAGCCCAGAATAAATCTTTTACAGAAGGTCCTTCCATCATGTGATTCTGATCAGTATGTCTGTGTGGACCTCACTCTGAGAAACAGCATCACAAGGGCTGATATTCCTATTAGACACATTGTCTGGGTCACTCACTGGATGGCCAGGCAAGACTACTAGTATTGCAAGTCATCTCTCCTTGTGCATAGGTCTCAAGTACGTGAAAGCTGCCTGAGGACAGGGGATGTCTTCCCTTCTGTGGGTTCGTCACAAAGTCTAATCAAGTACCTTGCACACAGTAGGTCCCTAGTCAGGAGTGACATTCTAGGACCACAGTTCAACCCTCTCATCTAACATGCTCTTTCTAAAGGGTATTCTTTTACCAAGGGGTAGATGTATTTTCGAGATACTGGAGTCTGGCTTTTGAAAATATTTTATAGATCAACAATTGTTAAATACAGATGAGACTATTTTTTATTTTATGTATTTATTTATTTTATTGGTTATGAATATTCATGAGGTACAAAGCAAATTGTCATCACTCGTGCCTAAGATGTGATGGCCAGATCCATACTGGTAGCATGTCCATTACCACAAATTGTGATTATACCCTGTGTCCCCCACCCAATTATCCCCAACTTCCCTCCTCCATCCCCCTTTCCCCACTCCACTTTGTATCCCTAGGTATGTTCTCTCCCTCTGCAAGTCCAACACACCACTATGGTCTTTCTTTTTTCCTTCTTTCTCTCTTAGCTCCCACTTATGAGTGAGCACATGGGGTATTTATCCCTCTCTGCCTGGCTTATTTCACTCATCATAAGTTTCTCCAGGCTCATCCCTATTGTTGCAAATGGGAGAATTTCATTCTTTTTTATGACAGAGTAGTATTCCATGGTGTATATGCCACTTTTTCCTTATCCAGACTATTTTTTTTTAAAGACAGTTACTATTAGAGTCATCCTTTGATGACTACACAGCCTATCTAGTGGTTAATTTATACATTACAGACATATTTAATATAAAACTATCATCATGCATGCAATATATCATTTTTCTCTGTGCAGAAGCATCAGGTTTATTTCCTTGATATCAATCAACATCAAGTGTTGGTAAGTTATTGATATACAGTTGTCATTTGAACCAAATGACCTATTAAGATTTTGGGGGACCCGGAAAATTCTAGGTTTTGAGAGAAAAATTAATGAAAATAGTTTCTGAGAATTGCAGGGAGGCATTTGGGAGAACGAGTCTTAAGTTTCAATAGTCTATATAATTAGATAAACTAGATTATTTGATTCACAGGATGGTTTACAGTTTGGACAGGACATTGGATTGGATGTGACAAGCTTAGTTCTATTCTTGGCTTGGTCTATGGAAAATTCCTTCTCTTTGGGCCTTAGTTTCCCCATCTGTTCCATAAGGAGTTTGGGCATGGTAGTCTTTAAGTCCCTTGCTAGTTTGAAATATCTAGTTCTTTATATAAAGATGCATCATTCAAGCAACAATGTTAATGTGCAAAACAAGAAAGAAGGGAGGAAAGAGAGGGATGATTCCAAAGTTAGGGGAGGAAATACCTAAAACCAATCATAGCATCTTCAGTGTATTTAATGTTGTCTTACAGGAAACAGGGAAATGTATAAAACCACATTTGCAGATGATCTTCCAGGCACAAAACCAACAAAACACTCAGCAGGGCAATTGCAAGATGCAATTTGACCTGACAGGATGGACACAGCAGGGAACTGGCTGCTGACAGGCAGAGCTGAAGAGCCCTTGGGCAATGGTATGTGGGAAATTAATATGTCCTCACAGCCTCACCCCAGTGCCCCAAATGCTAAGGCTGTGCTCACAGGCGCCGGGAACAGACTATCAGGAAAATCTAATCTTCAGGAATACGAAAGTAGCATGAGCGGCAGGAAGATTGGAAGCATAGTCGGGGTATTTGTTCATGGATGTCTCATATCATCTGCAGCTCCCATGGCCCTCAGAACATCTTAATTAAACTGTCTATGGAGGGTTAAGTGATTCTGGGTTGGGGCTGCCAAGGAGCTCTGAGCTGCCATGGGAACTTGAAGCCAGATTTTTCAGAGACTGGGGTAGAAGAATTCTTGTCTGACTATTCCCTTCTTTGGCCTTGTGGGGTTGGTAGGTGATCCTGCCTTCCTACCCACCAAAGTCCTGGGGGGATAATTCTCAAGGTCAGAGTCACAGAGATAGAAGGGTAATGGCACATATCTTAGTTGTGCTCTCCTTTTACAGGAAAAGAAACTGAGGCCCATGATGTGGCCATGAACTGTCCAATGTCACGCAGCTTGTTAGTGGCAGAACCAGGAGTAAACCCTGGCCTCTTTACCACACACCTCACGCCTTTCCACAGTAAACAGCTGCCTCCCTTGTTTTGGGCTTTATATCTTAGTAGCTGCAGGACCTTGGGCAAGTAACATAACTTTTATGAGACTCAGTGTTCCTCATCTGACGATGGTGATGGTAGTATTCACTGCACAGTGTTGCCATGGAAATTATATGAGAACATTAAGTAAAGTGCATAAACCAGTGCCTGCACAAGGAAGGCATTCTGTAGGTGGTACAATTACTACTAATAATTATGCCCTTTTTTCAGGTTTTACTTTAGAGGAAGGATGCTCAATACGTAGCTTGCTTGATACCATATTCCCTTCCTTTATACGTGGCAGACATTAATATCAATCAAGGAATTTTTTCACACAGAGCCCAGATGTGACCTTGGAATCCCTCTCAACATAGAACTCTGGGCAACCACTACCGACCGACTGACGTTAGCATGCAGACTACAGAACCTATTTGCCACTAGTGTCACAGGCCTAGTTGGGGCATAGAACTTGTGGAATATGCATTGCCTTGGTTCCAGATTCTTTGTCCTGTGGACAGAGGAAGTAATATGTCAATTGATAGTTATTAACAAAGAACTTTGAAGTCTTAAGTCCCAGCTATGCCTCTAGTTGACTAGGGCACAACCGTTTTCTCCTCTGGGTTTCTGTTTTCCCAACTATAAAATGATCAGGTTAGCCTACATTTGTCCACAGGCCTATCTGGCAACCTGAGTGATCTTTTAAAAAACATTTATCAGTTAATGAGCAGCACTGCATCAGGACAGCATGGTGCCGTGGCAAGAATACAAGTACTTGGGTTAGAACGAGGAAACTCAGATTTGGGACCTGCCCCTGCCACTTGCATCATGAATTCCTGAATCTTAATTTCTTATTTACAAAGTGGAGACCATAACCCCTGTTTTGCCATAGGTGAAACGTAAATGAGACTGTGCGCATGCAAGTGCTTTGGGTACGAACTGGGGCGTGTTGTATACACTCTGGGGATGAGAGCATTGTTAAGTGAATTGGGTGGTTCCCCGACTGTACCAGCAGGGGCACAGGACTGATTTTATGCAAAAATAACAGGAATCTCCTTCACACCTGGTTGCAGGCTAAAAATGTCAGAGAATTGTAATGAGATTACCAGTAGTTTTTCTACTGACAGGCTGGGTGAACTCAAGCAAGTCACGCCTCTCTGTAAAATGACAGGCTATGACCAGGTGATCTCTCAGGCAGCTTCTGGATCAAATATATTGAAAATTGATGATTTTAAGCCTTGGATCCAGGATCAGTGATTAAGACTTTGGTCCCTTTCCTGCCACTCATACAGAACACAAAGCCTGTGATCAAGAAACTACAGCGCATCACATAGTGGGTTACTCGGGGTCTGAGATTTGCTCCATGAAGTTGCAGTGAGAGCCTGGGTGAGACTGCACGGAATCCCTATGCTGTAGCCTGAGCCAATACAGGGGATTGCTCTCTATGCTCCTTCTGCTTCTTCTAGCTGTGTGACCTTAGCAATTCCTTTTACCTCTCCGAGCTTCATCTATGAGATGGAGACAACAATCCCTAACTCATCTCTAATGAGAGGATTAAATGAGATAATTCATATAGGGTGTGCTTAGCCCAGAATCTGGTTCATAGTAAGTGCTAAGTGAGTGTTAGCAATTGTTTATTATTTTTATTTGATCGATATATGGTATCTCCATGTGCTATTTGTTCAGCTCCCAGGATGAAAATGCCCAAAGTCCAGGGAACTACGTATTTTTCCTGCTTCTGGGCATTTGTTCAAATTGTCCCCTTTGCGTAGGATGTACTTAGCCTACTCAGGTCTGACCTGGTTTTATGGTATCTAGAAATGTTTCCAGGTCTGTGCTGTGTGGTTTTGACCCCTACCCCTTCTTCGAGATGCCTCCCAAATGTCTGCACTTCCCTGAAGCCCTAATGCTAAATGGAGCCTCTGTTCATCGTTCCTTGTTTTCCTTTGTATTTTACATGCCTTATCTCTTTTAATCTCATTAAGACTCTTTGAGATTGACATTATTCTCCTTATTTTATAGATGAATGGAAATGGTGTCAAATAGGCTAAGTGCACAGTACAAAGAAGGGACGGAGCCAGGTTCCGGATGTGTATGTGGCTGAGCCTGAAGGTTGTGCTCCTAAGCTCTCTGCTCCTCTGCCTATGCTCGCTGCCTCCAGCCAGAAGACATCTCACCACCTCCCTCCTACTTCACATCTTCTCTCCCTCTCCTGGCAATATTTAATAGGTCACCTCTTCCAGTTATTTTTTCGCCCATATACTACCTTCTTATTCATCAAGTCAACGAACACTTACTGAACTCAAGCTATGAGATAGGAGGAAACACAAAGAGCATCGGGTCTGGACCTCATCTGTAAGCTGTTCCTAATTGGTCATTAACCAGACTGTAAGCTCCTCATGGGACCAGGGAAAGAATTATTTTTGATGTCCTTTGCAGCCCTCAGAAAACTAGCAGTTTGGTTTATGCAAGGGTTCTCAATCAATACAGGATCTTTAAAGCTTCTACAAACATAGAAATGCAGATTTCTCAGGGGTCTATAGAAAGCTGAGAAATGTTCTGAGTTTCTCTGACTTGTACTCAGTTAAGCAGTTACCCTGGCTGCCTGTCATCTCATGCTCTTTAGTGAGAAGGAAATTTTAATGACAGTAGTGGTTCCCTTTTGTGAAAGTGCC
This sequence comes from Cynocephalus volans, assembly GCF_027409185.1. Classification (NCBI taxonomy): domain Eukaryota; kingdom Metazoa; phylum Chordata; class Mammalia; order Dermoptera; family Cynocephalidae; genus Cynocephalus; species Cynocephalus volans. Next base: position 136,193,508 of record NC_084461.1, on the reverse strand, counting down.
TTGAGACAAGGGATGTCCCTACCCTGAAGAACTCCTTAGTAGATCCTGCTTCCAGCGTCCCGTAAGCGATTTCCGTCTGCTTTGCTAGGTCCTCTGCACTCTCAATGGGAGACACCATCCTCTCCACAGTCAGGAAGGCGGCCAGGTTGGCTGTGTATGAGGAGATGATGATCAAGGTGAAGAACCACCAGACTCCACCAACGATGCGGCCAGAAAGGGACCTGCAGGCCAAAGGGAAGAGGCATGAGAAGCATGGCCACACTGCAGAAGACTATGGGGAGGCACCGAGAGCCAGCCTGAACTGCCCCCTGTCCCCCATCAGTGGAGCTGTCAAGCCTTATTGCCCATTCTCCTCTGTCAGCAAGATGTGAGAATTCAAACGTCAGAGAGATTCCAAATTTTGTTCCTTATCACTGATAGGGACCTGCAGGGATTCAGACCTTCAGGGGTGATAAAGCCCACAGGTACATATTCACATTCACTTTTACACATATGTATATATCAAGACACATACCAATGAAGGCACAGATAAATCAACATTTGCCCACAAAAATCACAAACATGTATAAACATCCTTTCAAATGCAGTTATGTAAACACCAAATATTTGTGCATGCATATATGAACACAAATTCATTTACACACATACAATGCACGCATTTGATTGGTCCAGAAATGTTGGTCAGACCACCTCATTATTGCCCTTATGGCTGGCAAAGGCCACCAAAACGATGGACTAGAAGGAAGGGAAGGAAGAATATACTGGAAATAGAGTGAGAATAACCGTACTCCAGCTACTGTATGAGGGTACTTCAAAAAGTTCATGAACTGACTTGGAATTGTCATACTTCGCTATTTATATTGAATGTTTTCATCTTCTGGTTCAAAAAAAAAATAAAATAAAGCAATTGCTGATTTTAAAACAAAGTTCATGTAAAGATTCATAGAATGTCACCATCGGGTGCAGGCACAATTCTTTACCTTGCCCCCCGCACCCCCATAAGAAAGAGAAAAAAGATATGGCTGAAATAAAAAGATCAGAAAGGCAAACGTGACAGTCATACATGAAGTGAGAAATTTATCCTTGAACTTCTCAGAGTCCTATTTTCCTCTTATATGCCTAAAATAATAAAGAGAAACATGCCCAGCTGAGTTCCACTGTGATCTCTCTGATTTGGCTCAGATATTTCCAAGGCTAGGGATCCCCAAAGACACTGCAAGATGATTTGGATGTTGATGAAGTGATTTTACGTGGTGGACAGACATGGCATGAAATCATATGGAATCATACAGTGATAAAGGTACTTACATTCCATTTCTCTTTCCATCCTACTCAATTTATCATGGAAGTGCCGTCCTGGAGCTCCTATAATTTTCAGCCCTTTCTAACGTGTTCTGACAGCCTCAAGCTCAGAGCCTTGAGGCTGTGCTAACATATGACCGTGCTAAGCTAAAACCTAATATTTAACAACCAGAGAAATCACCGATCCAACCCATGAGTTTTACAGAAAAAGAAGCTCAAGAGCCTCCAATCACACTGACTCAGGAGCAGTATCCAGGCCTGCTGGCTGGCTCTGCAGTTTCACACTGTTTTCAACACCCTGGCTGAACCTTTCTGTGTTACTTCCATGTTCCTCTGCACTTCACTTTGTCTCAGTTTCTTGGAGATTCCTTTTCATTCTAGGCAGACAGTGTTCACTCCAAGAAATTCAACAAATATTTGTTGTTCCTTGCTATGTGGGAAAGACTGATCCTAGATACTTCACAGTAAGAGGGAAATAAGACAGAGAAAACTTGTTCAAAAGAATGAGAGCAGGCGAGTGGAGACAAGCTATGTCACATGGAGAACAGCTGCAGGAAGAGGAGATATTTAACTGGAAGAAAAGAAGAAGAAAAGAAGAGAGATGTGTGTGCTGAAGGGTTGGCGTTAGGCTTGTACTATATGATCTGACTTTGGAGCATTTGGCAGAAGATCCAAGAAAACGAAGACTAAATATGAGGAGGATATTTTTGATGGGTAGGCTGGTACGATGTTGAGATGGCTATCCTGGGAGTGGAAGAGAGTTCCTCATTTCTGAAGGTGTTCAAGTGATGGGCTATTTATAGAGATGTTGTACATGGTGGTTGCTCTTGGTCCCCAGTGTACCAAGTGCTGGGGACACAACTCTAAGGAAGACAGAGGAGGCGTCAAGCGGATTGTAGGGCCAGGGACCAGCTGCTACATCTCACACTCCTCCCATCTCTGAGATTATGTGATTGGAAATCATAAGTAGGTAGACCAGTTGCACTGCTTCCATTGAGCAGTCAAGCAAGATAGATTGACTACCACAGAGGCAAAATCACTCCCCCAACGGTATACAGTTGAACTCAAAATCACTCAAGTCTTTGGATAACTATTCCAGTGCTTTCTTCACCGTAGGAGGTAGCAAACATGTGTCATGGCCATTTGAAGCTGCAGCTCCTTTCCCAACTCTGGATGACCACACGGCATTCGAACTGGACTTCTTTCCTCCATTTGGCCTCCTATCCCCCAACTCTCCTGCCTAATCAGTTCTCATCATGTCGCTTCCCTGCTTAAAACCCATCAAAGCCTTTCTTTTAATACTTGGAATAAAATTCAATCTCTCTGGTGACCCTTGAGGCCCTGTGTGGTGTGGCCCCTTGTGCCCTCTCTAACACCATCCAACAATGTACTTTCCGTGCTCTGGTCATGGTGGTCTTTGTTTGGTCCCTCATATTCAAAAGACTTCCTCCCTTCTCACATGCTGCTCTTTCCCCCGATCAACGCATCAATCCCTATGCATCCTATGTTATCCTACTCATCACATTTTCAGCTTTCAGACGTAAGACTCAGCCCCATGCAGCTCTTGTGGCAGCAGAAATTTGACATCTGTTTGTTTGGTTGTTTGACTGTCTTTGTTCCCTTAGATTGTAAGTTCCATGAGAGTAAAGGAAACTTTTAGTTCCTTTGTGCAGCATTGGATCTCTGGTGCCCAGCATGGAGCACACACCCCCAAAACAAATGAATGCATGAATGCACCTCTCTCATAACCAGTAGCTCCATTCACATTCCATTAGAGACTGGGAAGAGTTGTTAGGGCCAGAGAATGCAAAACTGCTTATGAGTGTTCAGGACGGCTGTCTCTTTTTCCAGCATTACTGAATGAAGAGACCCAGCTAAGTCATTCTAAGTTCAGGTTCATCTAGTGAAGCTCAAAGTCTTCCTAATAAAATTCCAGGCCAAAGTCTCCTTCTTCCCTGTTCTTCTTTAGTTAATATTTATCTGCTGTGTGGTGCAAGCAGCTTACTCTGCGCAGTATTCTGCATATTCCCACCTACTTAAGGAAGATACCAAAGAAATAGTCTGCTGCTTAACAGCTACCAAGTGTCATCTGTGGAATAACTGGAGGGCTGGGGGAAGAGGCTTTTCAAAATGTGACATGATTCCGATGCTTCATTTGCATCTGATCTGAAAGATGGGAATGTGAGTGTGAGGCCACCCTCCCCACCTTCAGCTCAGGCCTGGTACAGGCGAGGCTGGGCCTCTATCTCAGAACACATTTCCCCAGCTCCATCCTAGAGGCAGAGAGTGAGCTGGTGTTCTTAGAGTCCAGGGCCGGGCTGATCAGCCCCAAGACCCGAGCAAGTTGCCCGCCCAGCTGGGCCTCAATCTTCCTGCTCTGTGTAGTGGGTGAGACTTACTCTCATTCATGGTGAGAAACCCAAACTTTCAGAACTAGGAAGACTCTTAGTTCACTCTTCCCTTTAACTGATATAAGCAATTGGAATTAAAATGGTACAAGGAGAAAGCACTTTGAAAAGTGCCATTGAGGGCCGGTCCATGGCTCACTTGGGAGAGTGCGGTGCTGATAACACCAAGGCCACGGGTTCAGATCCTATATAGGGATGGCCGGTTAGCTCACTTGGGAGAGCATGGTGCTGACAACACCAAGCCATGGGTTAAGATCCCCTTACTGGTCATCTTTAAAAAAAAAAAAATTGATCAAACATGTACAAATCAGACTTTACATACAAATTTAGACTTTCAGCTTCTGTTTTTGAAACTAGAGGTGATGGTATCTGAATACCAGAATTCTTATACCTAACATACTTCATTTCTTATTTTATTTTATTTTATTATTTTTTTATATTTTATTTTATTTTGTCGATATACAGTGTGGATGATTATTGTGGCCCATTACTGAAATCTCCCTCCCTCCTCCCTCTCCCCCCTCCCTCCCAATAATGTTCTTTCTGTATGCTTGTCATATCAACTTCAAGGAACAGCAATTGTTATGTCTTCTTCTCCCACCCCCGGTTTTGTTTTGTGTGTGTGTGTGTGTGTGTGTGTGTGTGTGTGTGAATTTATTTATTTATTTTTAGCTCCCGCCAATAAGTGAGAACATGTGATATTTCTCTTTCTGTGCCTGACTTGTTTCACTTAATATAATTCTTTCTAGGTCCATCCATGTCGTTGCAAATGGCAGTATTTCATTCTTTTTTATAGCTGAGTTGAACAACAACAAAAAACTACTAGAAATAGGGAAACAATTCTGTATGCAAAGTGTACATAGAAAGTAAGATGTGTTTTCAGTGAGAAATTGTAAAAGATGTGAGAATATATTTTTATTAAAAAGGAGCGATTTTGTCTAATTCAAGATATGGATTTGGGAAGGAAGTGGAAACAAAATAAAAAGGAATCAATAAGTAGAAAAGAGAGAGAGAGATGAGAAAGTTATTGGTATGGTATTTTTGGTAAAGAGAATTAAAAGGAAAAAAGAATAATTTTATATGAAAAAGAATAATGCGTAATAAATTTTTGTCTTAAAGTAAAAAAAAAAAAAAAAGAAAAGAAAAGTGCCATTGAAACACAAGGCATTATTTTTATGATGATAATTATTCTCCCAGGGAGCCACAGGGAAAAGTAGAACTTTTCTTAGTAGGGAAGGAGCAGCTGTGATCTAAAGCCCTTGCAGGTCTGCCTAGTTACCTGAATTTTATTAGTTTTGTAACTTGGCATAGCTCTTCCTAAAACTCCCTAGGTGACTGAGGAATCACTTACGTTGCTCCAGAATTGGTCAATCCCCCAGAATTGGCTTGTTGGACCCATTATCTTACTTCAACCTCATAAACAGCACTGTGAAATGGATGGGAGAGGTATGAATATCCCCAGTTTACAGATGGGAGAACTGTGGTTCAGAGACCTCTAGTGATTTGCCCAGAGTCACACAGTGAGGTGATGGCAGAGCTGGGACTATGTACCGGGATTTCATATTCCTGGTCCAGCATTCTAGCCACTGCAGAACAGTACCTCACTCACCAAATTCTGATCCATCTGTGGATGGGCATGAACTTTCTTTCTTTTTTTTTTTTTTTTTGTCTTTTTCGTGACCGGCACTCAGCCAGGGAGTGCACCAGCCATTCCTATATAGGATCCGAACCTGCGTCGTGAGCGTCGCGGCGCTCCCAGCGCCGCATTCTCCCGAGTGCGCCACGGGCTCAGCCCGGCATGAACTTTCTTGACTCATGACTCCGCCATGATGTTGGCTGAGATCCAACTTCTTTAAAGCTCAGTGGAACCTTTGGTCAGTAGTCTGACCACCAATATCTCCACAGAATTGGAAAACTGCTTGCATTAGTTTTCTATTGCTGCATAAGAAATTGCCACAAATGTCATGGCTTATGACAACACTCACATATTATCTCACAGTTCTGTAGATCAGAAGTCTGGGTTAGGGTGGATAGATTATCTGCTTGGCATGTCACTAAGCTAAAACCAAGGTGTTGGCTGGGGATGTGGTTCTTATCTGGGACTCGGGGTTCTCTTTCAAGCTCACTGATTGTGTAATTAATGTCCTCCTGGTTCCAGGACCGAGGTCACCATTTCCTTGCTGGCTGTCAGCTAGGGCAGCTCCCGTCTTCTAAGAGCTGCCTGCATTCCTCATCACCTGGCCCCTTCCTTCGTCAAGTCTGTGATGATGTGTCAGATCCCTCTCATTTTTTGAATCTCTCTGACTTCCACTAGCTGGAGAGAGCTCGCTGTCTTTTTTTTTTTAAATTAGTATTTTTTTTACATTCTATGATGTTGTTGTGGAGCAGTTGGGAGGGAGAGGACAAGGGGAGGGGAAAGGGGAAGGAAATGGGGTAGAAGAAGGAGGAAGGAGGAGGGGCAGGATTGAGGCCTTTGGCACCCCCCATTCCCACAGGGGAGACCAGGGGGCTTCCAGTGGTGGCTCAGTCATTGCCAGGCTGGGTGCAGATGTCAGGGGGATATGGCACAAGCCCTCGCCTCCTACCACCCCAGCTTGGGAACCCAGGGCCCTTCTCGCTGTAGGTCGGTGGTGTTCTCTGAGCTGGTTCCACATGTCGGGGGTGTGTGGCTGAGGCCCGAGGCCCCCACTCTCAGGACTGATTGTGGGTATTGGGGGCATAGTTAAGGCCCATGGCCCTCCTCCATTTCTGGCTTGGTAGCCCAGGGGACTTCTGGTCCTTCTAAGTGTTATAGGTGTCCTTTGGTGAAATGAGACCTTTACTAGTCAATATAAAACTTTGTCTCCGGTTGAGGATACTTTGTTTTTCTTTCAATTCTGTGTTGGATTATTCACTGTTCCCAACACTTAAACTCTGCATTGGAACTAATTTGTTGTCCTTTGTTTACTTCTAAAGTGGGGGAACTTCCTGTGGGGACCAGTACTTGAGCTCTGTGGTTGAGCTAAATTGCTGCTTTGCTGCTGATTCCCTGGGGAAGGCTTTTTGTGCAGCTCAGGTTTTAATGGTTGACTTTACAGGTACTTCTGGGTCTAGTGAAATCTGGTGCACCTGGGATGTATAGAAACTCTGGTCTGGGCCTGAGTCTTTTCATCAAACTGCACCCCATGCAATTCTATATTCCTGACCAGTCTCCTCTGAGTGGTCCTATGCTGATTGAGAGGCAGATCAGCTGTCCTTGCTGTGTCCCAGTGTTCCTCTGGTGAGCCCGTCTCCCCCACCTCCTGTGCTCCAACACTTCCCATGGGACAGGCCAAGCTCCAGTCCCTTGTGATGACTCATTGGCCTCTGAGTGGCCCCTTTTCTGAGTTGTTGTGGCTCCTCACTCCTGTGTGGGTCCACGGGAACGTTATAAGTGGTCTTGCTGGCCTGGGGGATGCCAAAGCCCTCTTCTCCCCTGCTGCCTCCAAGCAACTTCATCCAAAGGGCACAGCTGCAGCTTTTGCCAGCTCCTGCTCCATGCACTCAGCAGCTCCAGTCTGGAAGTGGTTGGGATTCAAAACAGTGGGAGTGTTTTTTTCTTTCTCTCATCGTGGCTTCTCCCACCTTCATGCACTGAAAGGTCTCTCCTCCTCTTCCCCTCAGCTCTAACAGCCTCAGCTTGGCTGTCATTATTTTTTAATAGTTGTAAATTAGTTGATTTGTGGGAGAGAGTGACGCTGGATACCGTCTATTCTGCCATCTTGATGGAAGTCCATCATTGCTTTTTTATAGTTGTAAATTGTTTGATTTGTGGGAGAGAGTGATGCTGGGGACCGTCTATTCCACCATCTTGACTGGAAGTTGAGAACTCCCTGCTTTTAAAAGGCTCATATGATTGGTTCAGGCCCATTTAGATAATCTCTGTATCTTAAAGTCAACTGACTTGGGACTTTACATCTGTAAAATCTCTTCACAGAATTACATAGGTCAGTGTTTGATTGAAAATCCAGGAGATAGGAATCTTTAGAACACTCAGTCCACACTATCTATTCATTCATTTTGCAAGCATTTCTTGTATGGCAGGTACTGTTAGTCATTGGGGAGATAAATGGGAATACACCACAGTCTCTCCCTTCCATGAGCTCAAAGTCTGATGGAGAAGATGAGAAGGTGATACAGCCTGGTGATTAAAAACACAGGCTTTGGGGTCAGACAGACATAGACTTGGGGTTCTCTGTAAAGTGCTTAGCACAGTATCTGGCACACAGTAAGCACTCGGTTAAGTCATCACCATTATCTTATGTAAATATCATAGACAATAATTATTGTACTTTCTTAGTTATGTGACAAGTATGAAAGGGGCATCAAGAGAACACAGAAAGGCTTGCTAATTACTCTGCGGGCAGTGGTCAGGAAAGTTACCAGAGGAGGAGCTATTGTGCTAGGTTTGGAAGTATGAGTAGGAGATCATCAAATAGAAAAGGTGCAAGGCTGAGAGAAGACACAGTAGACAGTGGTAAAAGGGAAAAGGTGAGTGGGATTTCAGCTCCTCTGTCAACTTCTTCGACCTCTGTGAGCACAGCACTGAGCCATCCCTTCTGTATTTCCATTATACCATGCTCATACTTCTATTACAGTACTAACCACTATGCTGCATTTGTTTGCTGAAGATGTTACTATGATTATTATTTATGGTATTTATGGGTTAACAGTGATGATGCTGGGTTGAACTAAAGCAGAGCAGACAGAAATTGGAAGGGGCAGGCTGACTGAAAGATGAAGACACCTAAGTGGTAGGACTTGATGATCCCTAGGAGCAGGGGCTGTAGGAGAGAAAAGATGCTCAAATGACAGTTCATGCCTGCTGGGTGAATGAATTCTGACATAGTCTGGGACTCAGATGCTGGCAGCAAGCTGTCTCTTCTTGCAAATGATCTTTTTTCCTTTCGTTAACAAAACACTAAATGTATCATTCATTGTAAGTGCATAACTCGAGCTAATGGAAAATAGTAAGGATCTGATTGGATCATCCTCTGGGTTCTGACAGGCATTTCTGATCCTGATCATTAATTAGCATTCACTGCAGGCCTTTAAATGTGTATTTCTAATCTCACAGCCTGGATCTGTTGCTCTAGACCAGGGGTCACCAAACTTTTTCTGTAAAAGTCCAGGTAGCAAATATCTCAGGTTTTGTAGGCCTTGTGGTCTCTGTCGCACCACTCACTTCTGTCTGCTGTTGCATTGTGAAAGCAGCCATAGAAAACATGTAAACACATGCACATGGCTGTGTTCTAACAATACTTTAGTTACAAAAACAAGCAGCAGGCTGGCTTTGGCCTGCTGACCCCTGCTCTCAATCCCTACTGTGCATATCGGAGACCTTTGATCTAAGTTAATATCCAACAGTAGTCAAGAAAATTTTTTACCATCTATCCAGTTATTAGCTCTTCTACACAAACACCCAGATGACATCTTGCAGTGATTCAACTGACAATTACTTTTGTGAGATCAGTAGGGAGAAACTAGAGTGCACTGGTCAAGAGAACAGGCTCCGGGGTCAGATGAAAGCAGGCCGGATGGAGTCCTGCCTTGTTTCTTATTGATTCTATGACTTTGGGAAAGTCACCCAATCTCTTCGTGCTTACTTCTTCACAAAGGGAGTAATGCTAGTACTCATTTTAAAAGTGTTCTTAAGAATTAAGAAAGAAAATGCAAACAAAACAGGCAGCCTGGGGCTGGCACAGAGTAAGCACTTGGGTGTGGAGGTAGGCAAACAGTGTGAGGGGTGATGAGCTGGGTGGATGACCAGGGGAGCAGACACTAGGGCCAGGGGCCTCCAGCAAAGCAGACACTTGGGGCCTGCATAGATGGTGGAAAGTTATTAAACAGCAATTAACTTTTGATCCCAGCAACCACCTCTCTAGGACATCTCTGACAAGGAGTTGGATGTGGACATTCTTCTCTAGTTCAAAAGCATGTCCTGTCATCCCCAAGAGGAAGGGGACAGAAGGGACACCTCCTGTGTGCCTTCATTCAGCAGAGCTCAAGAGGTCACTGAACACAACCTATTTCCCTTTGTCATCTGCTTCAAATGGCTATTTTTAAAAAGTAATGGAAACAGGCATGGAGGCATAGGCTCAGATGGCTTGCCTCTAAATTACTGGGGAAAAAAGTCTATCTTGACTAATTACCGAGCTGAGCTATGTTCAAAGAGAGGCTCACTTGGTATCGGGCATCAAGGTTCCTAGACCAGGGTAATTAGCTCTGGCTGAATGCAACAATTCCTCTGATGAGGCCACTTTGTCCAAGATGCTGCATCTGGGTGGCAAATCATCCCGTTTGTCACCAGCTGCAAATCACTCAGCACTTCCCTGGCAGAGCTGGAGTGATTCATTTTAATTGCCCCAGCTGCTGGTCACTGTGTTCCAGCACTCCAGCTGGGAGGGCCCTGGACTCTGGTGGTGAGTCCCAAGGGTGGGAAGCTGGGGGTTGGACAACAAGCTCTCAGGAAAGACAAGTACTCTGTTAGCTAGTGTGCTGTTCTAGCACTTGCAGAGAGAGTTATGTTTCAAAGAGGAATGGTCTTTTGTTACCATATTTTTCCACTTTTGTAGGCTATGGGAGTGTAGTGTGGGCACAGTTTGCAAAAGAAAGGATATAGGTTCATTCACTGATTCACTTATTCTTTCTTTCATTCTTTGGTTCACTCTCTAAGCCTGAAGAAGGGGAATAATGAATTCCATCTCATGACTTGTGAGAATTCAATCTGTCATATCTTGCACTAAGCACAGACACGGCAGGGCTCAAGGTGTCACCAGTAATGATGATGATGACAACGACTTCTTCTGGAAACACTCCACTTAGCTTCTAGGCCCCACACTCTTCTGTATTACCTCCTGCCTCACAGGTTGGTTCTTCTTGGTTTCCTTTGCTGGAATCTTCTTCCTGCTTAATCTCAAGCTGTTGTTGCACACAGAGCTCAGGCCTCAGTCCTCTTCCCATCCCTGTCTACAGTCTTGCCCTAGATGGTCTTCAGTTTCACAGCCTTTATACACAGATGCGGACAGCTCCCAATTAAAATCTCCAGCCCCTCTCCTGTTATCTATATGTGTGTATATAATTGCCTACTTGATACCTCAAACCTGAAATATCCAAAACGTAATTCTCAATGAACCAGCACCATAAAGGCCCAAATAAATACAGCTAAACTTATTCTTCTCCATCTTCCTCATCTCAGCAAATGACATCACTGTCCACATGCTGTTCAAACCAAACACCAGGGAGTCATTTCTGCCCTGGCTCTTTCCCTCATCTCTGCATCCAGTCCATGAAATTCAATCACCCCCCTCATCTTCTCATCTTCTTCCAGACACCAGGTTCTAGTATAACATTCCCTTGTTTCTTCTCTTGTCTTTGTACAATCCATGTCCACACAATAGACAGAGAGATCTTTTGGAACTGTAAATAGGATTATGTTGTTCACCACCCCACTTAAAACCTGTCACACTTAGAAAATAAAATCCAAATGTTCTACCAAGGCCCACAGGAGACTACCTGTCCCACCCACCCATCACCTCATCTTGTACCTTCTTTCCCTCCATCGCTATGCTCCAGCCTCACCGGCCTTCTTGCATTTCCCAGAACACATCAAAACCTTTCCTGTCTTAGGACCTTTGCAATTGTTTTTCCCTCTGCCTGAAACTTACTTCTCTGAAATTGTCCCAAACCTGCCTCCATCTACCCTTCAAGTTTCCACTCAAACGTCACCTCTCCCACACAAGCTCTCTATGTATTGTTGCTTCCACCACCCAGCTCTTTCTGATCTGACACTGTTTCCTTTTTTCATAGCCCTTATCAAAGTCTAAGTGATCTTCATATAATATTTTATTGAAGGATTGGTTGATTGATTCATTTGTTATGGATTACTATTATTATTATTACTTACTATGTACGTTCAGTAAGGGCAGGGGTCTTATCAATGTCACTCACTGCTATACTCCCAGTACTTAGCACAGTGCCTGGCACATAATAGGGGCTCAATTAACATTTACTAACTAGGTGAAGGGTGACACAAATGTTTACTGAGGACTGACTACACACCAAGCATGACAGGAAATACCCAAGAGGTTTCTTCTCAACGAAATCAATTTACTAGAAGAGATGGGACCCACACAGAAACAACTATGATGGCTGTGCTGGGGTGAACAGCACAGATAGTTACTGATTAAGTGCTAAGGAAGTACAGAGGTGGGAATGGCCATGTCTCACTGGGAAAAATCTGGAAAAGCTTCACAGAAGAGGTGTCATTTAACTGGGGTATGCAGGGCAGGCCAGCTTTGAGCACTTTGAAATGGAAAGAAACACATTTCCCGGAGCAGGAACAGCCTGTACAATGGTGTTGGAGGTGGGACAAGAATGTGAACAAGCAAGAATTTCACTTTGCCCAAAACACTGACCACACCAGCAGCCACCATTCTCCAAGTACCGACTCTGAGCTGGATACCACACAAGATACTTGACATCCATATTTCTAATCCCTATCACTCTCTTCAGGCCAGGTAGGCACATCCCCTTTTGATAAATGAGGAAACTGAGATTCAGAGTGATGAAATGACTTAAAGTCACAAAACAAATGACAGAGTTTACATGTGAACTCAAATCCATCTGATACCAATGATGTGATTTCAATTGTGCCGAAACTGGGTCCAGCTTTTGCCTCATCTCCCGAGATTTACCTTCTCAGGTCCCAAGCACCACTTACCCACAGTTCCTAGAAACAAAACAATATTTGGCACCATACTGGTGTTAAAAATGAGACTTCCTCCACATATATTTTTGGGTTGAGTTCTTAGAAGAAGCCACTCTCTTTTTATAGCTGCCTGCTGGACGGCCCGTAATACCAAAACATATGGTTTCTTTGCATCCAAAGCCCTCCCCAGAGCTCTGACTGTCTGCTGATCCACCAACTGGTTTTCAGAGGTGAGATGGGCTCCAAGGGTCTGGGTCCCTGCATCCGTGGGCCAGGTGTGGGCCTGGGTGTCATCTGTGACCCAGCATGTCTGGCACTTGAAGTCTTTAGGGTTGCGAACATATTTAAATGTGGGATGTTATGGGATTTTTAAAAATAGACCTCGACTCATGAGCAAATGGTAGATAAAATAACAAAGTGTGTGTCTGCTTTAATGCATGTTTGGTTAGCTCCAGCACAAGGCGCATATTAAAAGGAGCTATTTTACTTAAAATAACCAAGTGAAACTCCTCCATTTGCCAGGTACTCTTACATCCTACCAAGTTCCCTGCATGCTCAGCCCCTCCCTCCCACATATCCCAGCTGAGCCGGCAGAACAGCTCTGAGGCAGGGAATAGTCTGTCTGCCTCTCCTCATCCAGAAAACCCTGGATCACTTCTCCAAGAGGAAACTGGCTCTTTGGAAGGCAGTGAAGAGAACTGCTAAGTTTGAGTTCAGAAGCTATACAGACCCCTTGCTTTTGCCCCTGCCTTTTATTTACCGTGTGATTTGGGGCAAGTTATTTAATATCTCTGAGCCTCAGTTTCATCTGTCTATGAAATGGGGGATAAGCACCTGAACAATGTAAAAGGGTTGTTGTGAGGATGAGCCGTGATATGCTTGACCAGAGTAGGGACCTGGTAGAAGCAGATATTACTACAGAGAAATGAAAAAGGACATAGAAAAAAGCTTATCCTATGATGCTCAGTGAAAAAAGCAGATTATAAAACAGAGTATACTACGTGGCTCCATTTAAAAACTCAACCTTGGCAGAGATAGGTGTCTAGAAGTACGTATGCTAAGATGTTACGGGAGTCATCTAGGTGCCTGGATTATAGCTGTGTTTTTCCCCCAACTTTTTACTTGTATTTCCTGATTTCTTAAGTGAATACCTATAATTTTTATAATATGTAGCAAATCTAAAACATAGTGGTTAAAATTATGTATTGTGGGATCATCCACCCTGGTTCAAATCCCAGCTTCTTCTCTTATTGGCTGTTTGACCTTGGGAAGGTGACCTAGCCTCTCTGAGTTCCCACAGTCTCATATGTAAAATAGAGATAATAGCAGCACCTCCTCAAGTCAGCCATTGAGTGTTATTATTTTTTTCATTGCTAACTTTGTGAGTAGTAAGGAATCAGGAAGAGGGAAGAAAGAAACAAATACAGAAAGGGCAGTGAGTGAAAGTCTCTCTGAAGGAGAGACATTTAAGCTGACAGTGGAAGGTTGAGAATAATGTAGGTGTAAGAAAAATCTGGAGGAATGCATTCTAGACAGAGGAAGCAGGAAGAGCAAAAGTTCTGAGGCAGGGAAAGACCTGATGTGTTCAAGGTGATTGGCAGCATAGGTTGGGTCTGGAGAGGAAGGCAAGGATTAGATCAAGCAGAGTCTCTGAAGTCAGGGTATGGACTCTGGATTTAATGATTAAAAGTCCAGCTCCAAGTGCCACCTCCTCCAAGAAGCCCGCCTGGCTGCTGCTTCCTATGCTCCCTTCTCATTTCTCTGAGCACCTCTACTGTTCCAGTCCATATGACTCCTTGTTCTCCTCTTTTTCACTGTTACTACTACTCTAACTAAATTATTAAATCATTAAGGGATTTTAGATTTCTTCATAATCCTCTAGAACCTAATACAGTCTCAATATGTGTTGAGTGAATATGAAATTCCATAAGTAGACAATTTATAATGCTTCCTCTGAGATATCTATAGAGGAAGAGATTTCTTAAGCTAATTAATAGCAAAAGCATAATTGCACAATGGATCATTTATTCTATGAGTCAATAAGCTGATTTCAAAAACTTGAGAAGCACCTGTTTTTGAGAAAGTGGTATCCAGATACCTCCATAATTCTTACATAGCCATAAAATCATGTTCCTTCAGAATCTTTGCTCTGCAAAGTGGTTATCATAGAGCAAATTATGGCATAAAGTTAAAATAAAAAAACTGTGTTTCTTTAAAAATATTGTATAAGACTGATGTTCCCAGAAATTTAGACAAGTTCCCACTCTTGTTTAAGTGTCATAAATTTGCTGGAATTATCAGAGATATAAAATACTAACTTTGGATCTCTCCCCTTTTTCTCAGGAGTCCTCACTAAGAATTCTCCCTCTAACCAGGGCATAACTGGAGTGTCAGCTGGCTCTGGGCTTGCACCAGGTCATGCATGAGTTGGAAGAGGCAATAAGGAACTGTCAACTTCATCCTCACCCACTGGAGACAGGAAGGGATCTTTTTCCCCAGTTCTCAAACAGGAGAAGCAGCCCTTCCTGGCAGAGACATGGCATCTGCTCACCACCAGGACCTGGGTCCTAGCATTCAGCTCTGCCACTGTGCTCCTCACACATCCAACGAGCATGGGATTATCAGCCCCATTATTCATGGAATGTGTAGTAGGCAGAATCCTAAGATGGTCCCATGACCTCTGCCCCCCAGTGTTACTTCTATGATTGTTATGGTCTATCACAAAAGGGATTTTGCTTTTGCAAATGAATTAATTTTTATTAATCAACTGAACTTAAGGCAGGAACATTATCTGGGTGGGCCCAATCTAATTACACGTCTTTTAAAAGAAGACACTTCTTTTTTTCCTTCTGGAGCAGAAGGGGAAGTCAGAGAGATTTGAAGTGAGGGGAATTTGATATGAAGAAGGGTCTCCATTGCTGAGATGGAAGGGGCCACAGGGCAAGGATATAAGAGTGGCTTCCAGAAGCAGAGAGTGGTCCCCACTGACAACCAGCAAGAAAATGGGGATTTCACTCCTACAACTGCAAGCAACTGAATTCTGCTAATGACAGAAATGAGTCCGGAAGAGGACCCCAAGCTGCAAATGAGAACTCAGCTGGCCAACACCTTGATTTGCCTCTTGTGAGAACCTGAACAGAGAATCATGTCACAATATGCTGTACTTCTGATCTACAGAACTGTGATATGATACATGGGTGTTGTTCAAGCTACTGTTTGTGGTTATTTGTTACATAGCAATAGAAAACTAATACAGGGTGACTGGAAATCATTATTCAATGTTTACTTAAACCATCTCTGTGTCTGCCATATGAGGATGTCTGTAATGAATCCCTAACCCATTGTTTTAGCCTTGTTCTCTCCTTTTCTCCTTTAAGTTTCTGGACAAAGCGGTGGTTGAGAGTAAAGGCTCTGTTGTCAGCCTGCTTGGGAACAAAAGCCATTCTGCCAAGAACTAGATGGTGACCTTGGACAAGTTACCTAACCATACTAAGCTTCAGTTTCCTCACCCACAAAGTGGGATGTGGCAGGCAGGAAGTTGGCCCTCAAAAGACATCCATGCCCCAATTCTTAGAATCTGTGAATATGTTACATTACGTGGCAGAAAAGACATTTCAGATACAATTAAAATTAAAGGAAGATTATCCAGGTGGACTCCTTCTAAAAGTGGGAGAGAAAGCAGAAAAGTTGACCAATGAGATAAGACAGAAGAAGAAAATGGAATGATTCAAAATGAGAGGGACTTTATCAGCCATTGTTGGCTTTGAAGACAGAGGAAGAGGCCACAAGTCCAGAAATGAGGGCACCCTCTAAAAGCTGGAAAGAATCCTTAGCTGAAAGCCATCAAGGAAACGAGGACCTTACTTCTACAACCACAGGAACTGAATTTTGCTAACAACTTGAATGAGCAGAGAAACAGATTTCCTCCTCGAAGTCCCAGAAAAGAACACTGCTCTGCTGATATCTTTATTTTATCCCAATGAGACCCATACTGGACTTTTGACCTATGGAACTGTATGACAATGTATTTATGTTGTTTTAAGCTGCTATTTTTTGTTGTGGTAGCAATAGAAAACTAATACAGGGATGTTGTGAAGAATACATGTATGTCACACAGAGTACAGACTGGGTCAGTGTTAAGTACTAATACATGCTATTTCTTCTCACTACTATTTTCATTAGTCATCCACTGCTCTGGCCACTCTCATCTTCCCTGTCCATTCTGAGTAGTTTTGCTCATGCACACTCTTACCTTCGTATCTTGTTTCCCCATATATGTCCTTAGGTACCCTTCCCAATTTCAAAATCCATCTCAGATGACATCTTTTCAAAGAAGCTTTTCCCAATTCCCCGAGCTAGGCGCAATCTCTTCCAATGTGACACGTTATTTTGTGTTTTTGCTATTTATTTAAAATCTAGGCTGTATGAAGCGTTTTCTCTCTTTATTAAATTCTGTAGGATGTTCAACCTTAAATCCTTTGCAATCCCTAATGTATTAGGCATTGAACAAATGTTCCTTGGGTTGAACACAACATTAAAAACAAAATTCAGTTTAGACGCCAATTATTTGTTCTCTGCTTATAGCCCCCATGTGTTCCTAAAACTAGTGTATTAATAGGGATTTGCATGTGCTTTGCCAGTTTATTACAAAGAACATTAGCTCTCTATCAGCATATATTTAAAAAAGAGATTAATAAGATCATCAACAATACACCTCATAAATCACTCTGAAAATTGCCAAAGTAATTTCTTAGTCTCTTTCTTTTTCTTCTAAGAGATTTCACTTCTTTCAGTGACTTATACTAAATTGACAGTTCTAATTAGCAGTCTACAAAACTCAAGCTTTTAAAGCTAAGGCAGATTAGAAAAGAATTTTCCAGCGATGTCATAAAGCTTCTTCCCATCAGGGATGTCATGTGTCTCATTGGTTGGGTTTAGGTGAGAAAGGAAAGCCTGTGGGAAGGAGGATGAAGCTGCAAAAAGATTAAAAGGTGAAGACATGTCTTAGGTACCCCCCTAGCCTCCAGGGTCCTAGTAGATCACTTGTAAATTCCTGCATGTGTGCTCTGGACCCAGTGGGAATGTCAGGGAAGAGCCTGTGCTATTTCACATCTCACAGCTCTGGATCCTGTTCATAACCTAAAAGCTGAACCCTGGCCCACACTAGGAGCCCAGACTGTCCTCAGTCTTCAGGAATTTAAGGAGTAAACATTGAGTCAGCTTTGATGCTGTTGCTGACATTTATTCAACAGGTATTTATCAAGGGCCTTCTGTATGCCGGGCCTTGTGCTGGTGATACTTCCCAGGCTCACCTGAGGAAGGACTTTCAAAGCTGATACCTGACGAGCGAGTTCACCAGGGAAGGTTGCATTGTAAGGAAGGTTGTCATAGGCAGAGGAAAAAAGCAAGAACCAAAGATTTTGGGAGTGGGAGTGAACATATCAATGGTTGCACCAGTGGAGGAGGAATGGCAGAGATGATACAGTGGGAGGCTCGGTGGGAAGATGCAGGGTAGTGGGGAATGAGGCTGAGCAGGAGGCCATGCAGGGCCCAGGGCATTGGAAGGAGCCTGCAGCAGAGGTGGTGAGGGATGGAGAGCAGAGGGTGACATGAGCCAATTCCCAGTTTCTGAAAACTCACTGCCTTATAGAGTGATAAACATATTGGGGGGTTGAGGTGGAAACAAGAGTGGAGACATGGAGACGAATGGGAAATACTGCAGAAACTCAGATTAGAAGTGGTTACCAAGATGTCACAGAGGCAGCAAGGCTGGAGAAGAAGTGAACAATCCTAACTCTCTATTCGAAGACTGACTGGATGTAGGGGGTGAAAGAGTTGAGTGACTATTTTGTGCCACGCATTCTACAAGGTGTTTATATATTTATTCCTCATCTAACACTATGAGGACAATAGTATTTAGCTCTATTTTATGAATAGGGAAACTGAAGCTTGGCAAGGTTAGGTGTCTTTCCAGTCTGTCTTTAACCCATAGGCTATCCTGTCTCCCAGGTTTCTGGTTGGGGCATCTCAGAAGACAGTGGTAACATTTTTTGAGGTGGAAAGCACTAGGAAGAGAAAATATGCTAATAGGATCTTTCCCAGAATTGCTTATAGAGAACCAGCTATCAGACCAACCCTATACTTCCCAAACTGTAGGAACATCCTGCAGAAAGTTTCCTCTTTCTGCATCCTGTCTGGATGGATGCTTGGTCTGAGTTTCTGTTCTTTAGTCACTACTCCTGGGGAGCTGGGCCTGGCCTGCTCCCATCCCTTAGTCCCTGTTTAGCACCCTGGGAGAGGGGGGGATGAGGGTCCCGCTGTATATCCTTTCTTTAGCCTCTCAGCAGTTAACATTTAAATTAGCAATGGAAATCTTCCTGGAAATAAGAAATGGAGTAGGCCTCAGGAGAGAGAAAAATGCCTTAGATAAAGGAGGAGGAGAGGTACCTGGTATATTAGAGCAGTCGGCTGGGGAGCAGCTGTGTTAACCATGGGCAAGGTACCTACTTCATTTCAAGTCTGTTTCCCCATCTGTATGTAAAACACAAGAGAGTGGATAATGCTTGCCTGCCTCATGGTTGTTGTAAAGATCAAATACAATAATAGATGACTGTACTCTGAAAATCAAAACACTCCTTGCAAATGAGAGGACTTAAAGTTCTGATATCACAAATTAGAATCAGAGACACAAATGCTGGAAAGTACCTGGGGGATCATCGAGGTTGTCCTGATTATTTTACAGGTGGGGAAAACCAGGCTGAGGCTGAGAGAAATTAAATTACTTTTCTTAAAGTCACCCTCAAAATTAGTGTTGGAGCCAGGTTTAGACAGTAAATCCCTGACCTTAGTCTGAGGGCTCTTTCCATTGTATTGTGTTGGCAGGAGAGCACAGTAAATGACAGTCATATCAAGGGGGTTTAACCCCTGGCTTTCCCATGTATTAATTATGTGGTCGTGGCCAATTTTTGCAATCTTTCTGAGTCTCTTCTTTTTCACCTTTAAAAATGGAATAACCATAATTGTTAACTCAAAGCGTTGTTACAAAGATTAAATGAGATAATGCTTGCAGTATAAACAGTAGTAGTGATTTTTATTATGATAAGATCATACATTGTACATTTGTTTTATGTCACCACATTCTTCGTCCACCCCAGTTGAAGACAGACCTGAACTTCAGAGGCTGTGTGTATACCTTGTTCTAACCTAACTGACTATTTTATGCAAATAAAAGAGGAAAAGTGGAGAGAGAGATGGAGTCTGACTGATGTAGGATTAGAGGGTCCATTATGTGTTTTCAGGAGAATCCTTATTCAGAAGTGTGAAAGTATTGGAAAATTAAGAGAACTCAAAGGTGGGATCTGATCTCACCATAGGGAATTGGGCTTTACACCATCAAAGATAATATTCAGAATCAGACTATCTCTCAAAGTTAAAGCACCAGAGAAAAATGAAAGCATCTTTGAATCCAGTGAGATGTCATTAAAATGAGTTTTGGGTTCAGCTACCCCCAAACACCCGGTGATTGGCTAGTGGCTGGGCTAGAGGCTGAGCCTGTCTTTTTGATAAACAGGAACTATAAATCACTATCACAGTGGGCTTAATCACATCTCAACTACATGCAAATGGCTCTCGCCTCTGCCCAGGTTCCCTTCCCAACTTCATTCTCTGTGAATTTTAATTAAAGGTTTCAGTTTGCTTACTGCTTCCTCTCTTCTTTTATGGTAATGACTGCAGAGGGGCATAAAATACCAGCATATGTATATGCATTTCTGATAAGACATGGAAATTGTAGATCAGACTCTTTATAAGTTATAGACTGAGACTGACCTGTACTACAGATAGGTATGATATCCACCCCGGTTTAGACCCTGGAAGCAGATACAACTGTAAAACTAGATACTACCGTGTCTTAGAAATTTTTGGTTTTTTTCAGTGGTTCAGAAATTACTCTGGTGAAATATCAAGGACAATCTTTGTTCTTAGCAGGAAAAGTCCTTAATAAGAGAAGTGCCTCATTTAATAAATGCTTATTGAGCACTTGCTATGAGCTCGACACTGTGCTGATGCCAGATATCTGCTGGTGGATAGAAAGTTACATACACAGGAATTGTGGAGCTTACATTCCAGCTGTGATAGTCATTTACTGCATAATAACATAATAAGTTACTTAACTGCTATTGTGAACATCAGAGAAAGTCAGGCAGAGGAGGGAAACATGTAGGCATCATATCCTGGAGAATGTTTCATTTGTGCTTGAGAAGAATGTGTATTCAGCTGCTTTTGGATTAAATGTTCTGTATTTGTCTGTTAGGTCCATTTGGTATAAAGTGTAATTCAAGTCCAATGTTTCCTTAATGATTTTCTGTCTGCATAATCTATCTATTCTTGAAAGTGAAGTCTTGAATTCTCCTGCTATTATTGTATTGTTATTTCTCCCTTTGGATCTGTTGATATTTGCTTTATTTATTTAGATGCTCTGATGTCAAGTGCCTATATATTTACAATTGTTATATCCTCTTGCTGAATTGATACCTTTATCATTATATAATGACATTCTTTGTTTCTTGTAACAGTTTTTGACTTAAAGTCTATTTTGTCTGTTATAAGTATAGCTACCCCTGCTCTCTTTTGGTTTTCATTTGTATGAAATATCTTTTTTTTTATTCTTTTACTTTTGGCCTATGTGTGTTCTTAAGGATGAAATAAGTCTCTTATAGATAGCATATAGTGAGTCTTGCTTTTTTCTCCATTCAGCCACTCTATATCCACTCTATATCTTTTGACTGAAAAATTTAATCCAATTACATTTAAGGTAATCATACAGATAAGGACTTACTATTGCCATTTTGTTCACTGTTTTCTGGCCTACTTTGTAGCTCCTTTGTTCTCTTATTCCTCTCTTCTTTGTAATAGATAATTTTCTGTAGTGCTATGCTTTGATTCCTTTCTCTTTCATGTGTGTGTCTTCTATAGGTCTTTGCTTTGTGGTTATCACAAGGCTTACATAAAATATCTTAGAGTTATAATGGTCTACTTAAAGCTAATAACAACTTAACTTTGACTGCATACAAAAGCTCTCCATTCTTATCCTCTCCCACTGTTTTATGTTTTTGATGTCACAATTTATATCTTCTTATATTGTGTGTCTATTAACAAATGGATCCATAACAAACCTATAACAAGCCAATAACAAATTACTGTAACTATAATTATTTTTAATACTTTTGTCTTTTAGCCTTTATACTAGAGTAAGAAGTGATTTACACACCACCATTGCAGTATTAGAGAGGCTTCAAGAATACATGATGAGAAAGGATAGTCTCTTCAATAAATGGTGTTGGGAAGACTGAATATCCACATGCAAAAGAATAAAATTGGACCCTTATCTTATATTGTATGCAAAAAACCAACTCAAAATATATTAAAGACTTAAATGTGAGACCTTAAGCTATAAAACTCCTAGAAGAAAACATGGGGAAAAGCTTCTTGACATTGGTATTGGCAATGACTTTTTGGGTATGACACCAAAAGCACAAGCAAAAAAAGCAAAAATAAACAAATGGGTCTATATCAAACTGAAAAGTTTCTATACAGCAAAGGAAACAGTCAACAAAATGAAAAGGCAACTCATGGAATGGGAGAAAATATTTGCAAACCACATATCCAGTAAGAGGTTTATATAACAAATATTTTAGGAACTCATACAACTCAATAGCAAAAAATCTCAAATAACTCAGTTGAAAACAGGGCAAAGGATCTGAATAGACATTTTTCCAAAGAAGACATACAAATGGCCAAAAGGTATGTGAAAAGGTACTCAGCATTACTAATCATCAAGGAAATGTAAATCATAACTAGAATGAGATATCACTGCACACCTATTAGGTCTTTTCAAAAAGTCAAAAGATAACAAGCTGTGGTGAGGAAATGGAGAAAAGGGAACTCATATACTGTTGGAGAGAATGTGAACTAGTACAGTCATTACAGAAAACAATATGTAGGGTCCTCAAAAAATTAAAAATAGAACTACCACATGACCCAGCAGTCCCACTTCTGGGTATATATCCAAAGAAAATAAAATTAGTATCCTGAAGAGATGTCTGCGCTCCCATGTTCATTGCAGCATTATTCACAATAGCCAAGATGTAGAAACAACCTAAGTGTCTATTGACAGATGAATGAATAAAGAATATGTGGTATGTGAGGGTACTTCAAAAGGTTCATGGGAAAACTTGTATTATCTTTTAATTGTATTTTTCCACAGACTTTTCTAAGTACTCTTGTATATATACAGTGGAATATTATTCAGCCTCAAAAAAGAAGGAAATCCTACCATTTGTAACAACATGGATGAAAGTGGGAGGACATTATGCTAAGTGAAATAAGCCAGACACAGAGAGACAAATACTACATGATCTTACTTGATGTGGAATCTAAAAAAGTCAAACTCATAGAAAGACAGTAAAAGAGTCGTTACTAGGGGTTGGGGAGTTAGGGAAAAGGGAAGATGTTGGTCAAAGAGTAGAAACTTGAAGTTATAAGATGAATAAGTTCTGAAGACCTAATGTATAGCATAATGACTATAGTTAATGCACTGTATACTTTAAATTTGCTAAGAGAGTATAGGTCTTTAGTGCTCTCACCACACATACACATACAAATGGTAACTTTGTGAGGTGATGGGTATGTCAATTAGGTTGATTATGGATGGTAATGATTTCACAACATATATGTATATCAAAACATCACATTATACACTTTAAATACATACATTTTTAATGTGTCAATCATACCTCAATATAGACAGGGGAAAAAATGGGTCTACCCTTGGGGAATCTCACATTCAAGTTGGGGAAAAGAAAGGAATTGTAGAATCATAGACAATGTGCTAAGAATTAATAGAAATACATGAAAAATACACGGGAGTTCTTAGGAGGTGCTACAGGCTGACCTAGCAGGTGGAGCTGAGATCAGGAGGGACTCTCTTGAGAAAGTGATACTTGAGCTGAATTGTGGAGAATGAGTCTACTAGACTGAGAACAGGTGGGATAGACTCTTTTTTTTTGTCCTTTTTGTGACAGGTAAGGGGATTGCAACCCTTGGCTTGGTGTCGCCCGCACTGCGCTCAACCAGTTAGCGCACCGGCCATCCCTATATAGGATCCGAACCCGCGGCGGGAGCGACTCTTCTGAGTGTGCCACGGGGCTGGCCCAAGGGATAGACTCTTCGGGTAAAGAGACAGAGAGATGAAAATTCAAAGAGGGCCTAGGAGTTTGAAATTGAACAGAACATAAGAAAAGCTAAAATATAGGAGTGAGATGGAGATAGAGACAGAGACAGAGATAAATAGAGATAGAGATAGAGATAGAGATAGAGATAGAGATAGATGGAGACAGAGATAGAGAAATAGGGAGATAGAGAGATAGAGAGAAGCAGATGAGGCTAGAAAAGCAGGGGCTGGATTTTAAAGGGCTTTGAAGGCCACATTAATAGGCTTAGGCTTTATCTTGCAGTGTTGGGGAAGAATTAATAGAACCTGATCAAGGTGGATAAAGGGCTGGATCTGAGGCATGCAGAGCAGATTTCAGGAATAGAGCCTGGAGGCAGGGAGGACTCTTACTTGAACCTTGTCTCTAGGAACATCTGACCTCATGACTGACAAAGCCCTATGTGCCAGTAACTTTGGAGTCTGAGACCTAAACCCTCAACAGCACTCTGCTGACTTGGCTGAGTCAGGGCAGTTGCAGTCTGACATAAGGGGAGAGAAGGTGTTATGCCATTGAAATATTGGCAGGATTCATCAGTTTCTCCATTCTCCTAACTGCCTACAAGCTAGTCTGGGACCTTATGACCTTTTCAAATGAATGCATCAATTTGCTGTCTACTGCTTTACTTGCAGAGCTGCCCGATGCCACCAAAAAAAACCTTTCAGCCCATCATTCTCCTACTTGTGAACTTACTGATTTATTATTTCCTGCATAACATTCAGTCTTTTGCCAGGTTTTCAAAATGCTTTAGGATTTAATCCCACATTTCTATTTTATTTTCTACCATTTCTGTTATGCCTTCTTTACTTCATTAGACCATGACTACTCTTATTTCTGTATTTGTGCACATACTGCTAAACTTTTCTCATGTCTACCTATATAAAAATCTATTGGTAAATGCAAATCACAAGTACTATTTATTTAGACATTTATTCATTTACTTCTTCACTCACTCAACATACATTCATCAAGGCTCTGAGGCAGGTGCTGGAGTTACTGGGGTGAGCAAGACAGGTCCTTACCCTCAGAGAGCTCAGAGTCAGCCTCCAGCTGTGTCATTTGAAATGAAGACCTTGGACAAGCAGCATTGGCATCACCTTCGAGCTTGTTAGAAATGCAAAATCTTAGACCCCACCTCCAGACCTATGGAATTAGAGCCTGCATTTTAACAAGATCCCTAGGTAAATTGTGTGCACAATAAAATTTAGAATCAGTGGTCTAGGAGACAGGCATCGAACAAGCAACTAAAATAGCATGTGAGTACTGCTATGATGCTGGAAGGACGAGAATAAGAGAGCTAGAACCATGTTGTTGAATGTTCAATTATTTAACGGGCATTTTTTCCCTGAATTAAGTAAATAATAATTGTGTTTGTGTGTGTTCATAGATATCACATGCTATTCCTCTTGAGAATCTCTCACTCACCTACCCTAGTTCTGAGTCCACTGTAGGACTACCACATACTCTTGCTAACACCGATTGATTGAATTGTTTACAGAAGCACTCAAACAAATTTGAGAGTTTTAGGTGTTTCAGCAAATGATGGAATTGTTCGATTTTTGCTAGTGCAGTTTTGATTTATTGAGTGTGGGGGGTTTTGTTTTGCTGCAACAGAAATAGAATGCTGTTTATCCTTTTCAAAGCCACATCGTTTCACCATGGTTGACATAAAAAGGGGTGGAAAATTCATGAGATGAAATGGAACCAAACTTTGCACAGAACAGTTTTTGCTTTGTGGTTCAAAGATATGGATGAGTTTGCTCTTTCCATGAGTTATTTTTATTTCTATCCAGTGCAGAGAGCTGGGTGATTCACGATTCAGCCAATTCCCCTACTTTAAAAGCGCCCCAACACATCCATTACTTAGTAATACCCCTAGATTCAACTTGTAAAAACTGTACTATCTAAAAACAACTTTTCTACTTTTTCATCTATCTTATGATGTGCCAAAGCAACCCACAGCTTTCCTTACACATTTGGGTGAGACTAAGTGTTAATAATAGCAACCATATTTTGAATGTATAAAAAATTCCTTTCTGTTCCCCACTACCTTCTATCTCACTTAAAATGTAATTTCTTCTCTTAGGTTAATTTAAATGAAAGGGAATTAACCATTCTCCACCTTTTCTCTGGCAGTCTCTAGAGTTTTGCATGATCCAAGTCTGGTTGCTAAAGAATGTCTTTTCTACCTACAAGTATTCTGAGCTTTATCCGTCAGTTTTAGGTGTTTTGAAACACTGTCTGGAAAATCACGGACACAGAGTCTTAGTTATTAGTCTTAGTCTCTAGACTCTTGAGAAAAGCTATAATCATTGGTACTCCAACAGAATCCTAGTATCTCACAGTTAGAAAACGCTGCACACATTATCTCATATGAGCCTCTATGTGAAAAGAATCCCTCTACACCACATCCCGCCACCCTCCATGGGATCATCCAGCCTCTGTCTCAGCACCAGTTATCAAGACTTATAAAGCTACACTAGTAAAGATAGGGCAGTATAGAGGTAAGGATAGACCAGTATATCAACAGAACAAAATCAAGAGTTCAGAAACAGACTTGCATGTATTTGGTGACTGATTTATGAGAAAGAGATATGCAGTAGGAAAAAAGAATGACCTTGAAATAAATCACGCTAGTTTGATAGGCTATCCATGTGCAAAAACAAACAAACAAACAAAAATCAATCAAACAAACAAAAAAATCTGACCCTCCATCTCACATATATCTATGGGACACATAGATCTACATACGAAAGATAAAACTAAATCTTTCAGAAGAAATCATAGAAGAATATTTTCATGACTTTGAGGTAGGCAAAGACTTCTTAAGTGAGAAACAAAGAATGCTAGCCATAAAGGCATAATCTTGCTAAATTGGACTACATTAAAACTATGTATTTCTGTTCATCATAAAACACTGCCAAGATAGCAAAAAGATAGGTCACAGAATGGGAGAAGATACTGATAATATGTACAACCGGAAAAGGACCATGTCAGGGATATATAAAGATCATTTGTACAACAATAAGGAAAAGACAGATAACCTAAGAGAAAAATGGGCAAGAGACTTACAAAGTTACTTTATAAAAGAGGCTAGCTATCCAAATAGCTAACAAATATGAAAAAACTCCTAGTCACAAGGGAAATGCAAATTAAAACGTTAATGTGATATTATAATACATCGACTTGCTAAAATGGAAAATGTAAATATGGAGCAGTGGAACTCATATACATTGCTGAATAATCTGTGCAGCTGCTTCTGAAAACAGTTTGGTAGAGTTCTTCCTATTGTAGAATATACAATAGGAAACTATACATAACTTGACCCAGGAATTCAATTCCTAGTTAGAAATACAAGAATGCTCATCAAAAGACTTAACAAGAATATTGACAGCAGGCCTATTTATAACAGCCTTACACTGGGAACAACCCAAATGTTCATCTGCAAAGAATGGATAAATAAATTGTGGTATATCCATAAAATGGAATACTGCACAACCATCAGAATGAACTACAACTACATGTGATAAGATGGATGAATCTCACAATACAATATTGAACAAAAAGAACCAGACACAAAAGAGTACATACTGAATGATTCCATTCAGGAAATTAAAAATCAGCTCAATTAGTAAAACTAATCTGTGGTGTCAGAAGTCAGGATAGTGGTTACCCTTGTCATGGGGGAAGTGTGGGGAAGGAAATGAGGAGGTGCCTGAGATTTTTGCAGTATTCTATTTCTTAATTTGAATGCTGATTACACAGGTGTTTTTACCTTATGAAAATTAATTGAGCTGTATATTTATGATTTATGCACTTATTTATTTGTGTGTTATACTTCAATAAAATTTACAAAAATAAAATCAATTATTTGTCAAAGGGGGGAGATATGAGGGAAACCCCACTCCTGCTAAAATCTTCCTTTGCTCAGTGTGTTATTTCAAATTTAAGAGGGGAAAAAATCCATTGAATAAAAAAGTGGTGGAAGTTAAAAAAAAACAACCAACCAAACAACACAATAAACTATGAATCTGCTCTGTGTAAGAAAATTCTCTTTTCCTCCTTTGAGTTTTGCTGCAACACATACGGTGAAACGTAGAAGCCATTGGCTTTCTAGGGAAGCTTGATGGATTTGCTTCTGGTTTAATTATGTGTCTTCCCTTTCTCCCTTCCCAGCCAGATGGGTAGATGAGGACTGACCTTCTACCTGTCCATCTCTCCCTTTTGGGTCACCCATGGATGGCACCTAGCTTTGTAAGTTCACTGTCCCTTGGTGTTAGTCTTACCTCCTTAAGTAGACTATAAATGTCATGGAAACAAAGACTTGGTGTTTCTTATTTCTGTGTGTTCTTCATGGTACTACAGAGAGTACAGACTTATCACAGGAGCTCAGTAAACACTTCTCATCATAGAATATCAGATCTTTTGGACTGTGAAACCCAAGGCCTGAGGAGGGAAGTAACTTGCCCATGGTCACATGGCCACAGTTGTACCTTCTCACTCTTGTCCTTGTACAGCCAGCCTCTCTCCACAGCCTCGATGAGGAAACACAACCATGTCCCTTTCATCCTGTACCTCTTGGCTTTACTTCTCAGTCAGGGATGCAAAGTCATAGCTACTCAATTTTGCAAACTTTGATTGTTCTGCTCAGTTGACTCCACTGAGCAACACTACCTACATGGAGACCCCTGGCTGCGGTGAGGAGGAGCAGTGTATAGAGTCTCAAAAAACCGAAGGCAGTGAGCTTGCTCATTTTAGTGTTCAAGCCTGTTGAAGGGTTTGCTGAGGCAAAATGAGGACACACTAAGCTCTTCTGCTCCTCCTGTCTCTTGTCATTTCACTCCAGAGATTATGATGAAGTTCAAGGCCCTATATATCCTAAAAGATGTTGAAATCTAAACCTTAATCTTTTGAAAAATCGCTCATTGTTTGTTAAGAGTTGCTTGAGTTATTTTAAACAAAAATGCTTCATCTAAGTCTGGATTATAAATAGCTGTATGCTGACTTAGCCTGCTATGTGAACTCTCTCAGTCTTGGTTTCCCAGATTATAAAACTTGAGATGATTAGATGAGAAACTATAGGACTTTTAAGTCTCTATTCTATAGATTAATTAATGACCTAATTCATAGATTAATTAGCTTACCAAATAATTATTAGCATCTATTATGGACACAAAATATTAATAAACACTGACAACATGGAATATTAATATGCATCGTCTACAAAAATGTCATATATATCTCATTTGGGAGAGGGTGGTGCTTATAACACCAAGGCCACAGGTTTGGATCCCTATATAGGGATGGCCAGTTAGCTCACTTGGGAGAGCGTGCTGCTGACAACACCAAGTCAAGGGTTAGGATCCCCTTACCGGTCATCTTTAAAACAAAAACAAAGACAAAAACATGTATACATATATCTATATGTATATCTATCTCTCTATATATATCTACATCTACTTGAAGAGAGAGACAATACATGCCTTTTACCGAGCACCTCTTATGTGTAGGCACCATGCTAAGTCCTTTAAATTCCTTATCTCATTTAATCTTTATAACGATTCCAAAAGGTATTATCTTCATTTTATATATAAGCTGTAGCAGATTGTATTTTCCAAAGATGGCCACAACAACCCTTCCCATTCTACATGTTCTTCTTACAGCGTGACACTGACACTTGTCCTACCTAAACATAGAACATGTTCCTCCCCTTTAAATCTGGTTGGGCTTGTGACTATGGCAGAAGTCACACTGTTATTTCCAACAGCAGGTCATGAAAGGTGATACAGCTTCTGCCTGCTTCTCTTTGGGATGCTTGTTCTTGGAACCCGGCCATTGTGCTGTGAGGAGGCCCACACAGGAGCATGGACAGGGCAGGTGGCTGCTGGACATGCAAAGGAGAGAGCTTTCAAGTGATTCTGTCCCCCAGTGTCAAGTCATTCCTCAGCCTTTTAGATTTTTTCCAAGACTGCAGACATAGGCAGAAACAAGCCATCTGACTATGCCCCTTTCTAAATCTCCTGACCCACGGAATCCAAGAGAATAATAAAATGGCTGTTATATTATGTCACAAGTTTGGGGTGGTTTGTTTTACAGCAATAGTAGTGGAGGCTCTGAGATGCAAAGTTTGTTGTCCAGGGCCACATAACAAGTTAATGTAAGAGCCAGAATGAAGCCCAGGTCTAACCCCAAGCTGTCTGTCACTCCATGATATACAGAAAAAAACCATTCTAATGCTGACCAGAAAGAAACAAAGCTATGTTTCCAGGAGAGCAGGAGGGGACTGGTGGACATTGTGGTTTGGCAGGGAAGGGGTCATTGCCAGGGAGATGAGTCATGTCAGGGAAGCAGGCAGATGCTTGGATAAATTCCTGTCCAGGAACTGAGCTGAGAAATAACCATGGGATGGAATGAGCGATGCTGCCAATATCCTCAAGTCATAATACCGCACTTGGCAGCCTTCCTACTTCTCCTAGGAACAGCCCCAGACTTCCCTTTGGCCGGAAGTGGGACAGGAGCACAGCCAGATTAGGAGATGCATGTCAGTGAGAGCTCTTATCAGAGAGTAAATGATTGGTGGGAGGCCAGGGACAAGGTGGAAAGGAAGTAAGTGATTAACATAAAAGAAGGGAAAGAAAATGAAGATTTAAAAACCTCTGGTATATGCTGGGCACTAGGCAACATATTTCAGCCTCTGTTTGCTCACACACTGTTATAAGAATCCTGTGAAATTGCTATGAATAGCCCCTTTTTAAAGTTAAGGAAACTGAGGCTCAGTGGTTAAATTACTGGCTCCAGTCTTAAAGCTTAGTAACTGATAGAGCTAGGATCCAAACCCAGGTCTGTCTGAATAATGGGATACTTGGTCTCAAAACACAATCTCCCCTTCTTTGCTTGCCCTGTGTCCTTGCTTCACGTGGAGTTCCTTCTATAAGTCTGGCTTTATCCCTTGGGACTAGACTGAGTTTCTCCTTTTCTATAGGCCAGCTCAGATAATTCTAGCTTTCGGTGATCTTTCTCTCTTCTCTATTCATTAACTATAAATTCTGCTCTTGGAAATTATTCAAATACACATCCTGTTTTATTATCTACATTTTTCCTTGCATACTTTGGTTTTTTTACTGCCTTGCAAACTGAGAGGTCTGAACTCATATTTCTTGCTTCTTTGAATCTGCCATAATGCTTATCATTATGCCAAATGCAAGGTTTAGATCCCAGGTGGTGCTCGATTAAAATACTAAATTGATTAATTCATGTCCATCTTAACCAGAAAAAAACAAAACAAACCTCCTCTCCATTCTTTCTCCTTATTTCTAGAATGGGACATGAGGGAGAAAATGAGTACCAGGGGGGTGCCCGGCGAGAAGGGAAGGCATTTTTCCACCTGACAACCGCTTCTGCTTGCTGCTCAGGAGGTAAGTCACCTGGCAGCAGTAATGGCCAGTGACTCCCTAAGTGCCCAGACAAGACCCTCCGAATCCTAGAAATTAGAACGTGCTGACAAAGCCCATCCATGGTGGACTAAGCCTTAACACCACTCAATAAAGGCACTCTGCAGGGAGTCACAAGCTACTTTCTGGAGCTCTTCCTGGTAGCAGCTAAAACATTGGCCTGACACTGTCCATTTTAGACCATGTTTCTTAGGTGACACTCTAATGGCCTCACAGCAGGTTACAAGGTCCCCAAAATCATGGTATTAGTGTATCATTAAAGTTGGTGAGCTCTGAGCCCTAGATCAATGAGTATCTAGGGATGATATTGATTGACAGGTGCCATGACTCTGCATGTGCAGGCCCCAGTGCCTTTCCTCACGGTCATCCTCCACCAGATTCCCCTCCTTATTTCTCTTTCTGCTTTTGCAGAAAAATCTTAAATCAGCTTTTAAGGTACCGTCCATGCTTCCCAGAAGTGTCTATTCACCACAGCCCACACTAAATTTTTCTTTCTCAGAAAAACTCTAGCACCAATTCTGTAAACCACAGAGGCCAGCCCTTGGTTACACATTCCCCTAGTCCCTGTATTCCCGAGAGGTAGCAGGGGTTGGTAAAAAGTGTATACTTTGGACCAGCAGGACTATAACCCACTACTTCCTGGCACTGCAGCCCTGAAGATCTTCACGAAACAGCACAGCTGTCTCTGCTCAGCCGCCCTAACAGCTGCGTCCTGCTGCACTGGGTGATGAGCTGTCATTTCTTTGGCCAGGCTTCTGCTGATGGACATTGGACTATTTCCAGCTTTTAAAAACAACAGTGAAATGAAAATCCTTCTGCATTCATCTTGTCACATTTACACAACCATTTCCATGTGGTAAATGTGTAGATTCCACATCTTTCTCATCCCCACAATTTTAAAGCTGTTTCTGATCCTTTTTTCCTTGTTTTCTCCCCACTCATCATTTATACCTAAAGTGGTCCAGTTAAAATTGTGCCCTCTCCAGCTTTGGCTGTGACTAGGGAACACTCCACAGTCACTTCCCAGCTGAAGCCAGCTCTCCAAAGTGGCACCAGTTATAGTGTTGCTCTTGTCTCTGTGTCGCCACCTCCCTCGGGCCCGGCTGGCCACACTGCACTCACTCTTGGTGGGCGTGTAATGCTCTGCTGGGGCTCCCTCTCTTCCCTCAGGAGTGGCTTTTAAAGACAAAGACATTGTAAGAAATAATAATAATAATGTACTAAAAACCCAAAGCAAAGGCCCATTAAAAAAAAAAATCATAATTAGGGAACCCTATAGAAGAAAAAGGATACCTTTTCTTTTTATTTCCATGAATTATAACAATCTCCAGGGAGCCCTAAGGGACCTTCAGGACATTTCTG
Organism: Cynocephalus volans; assembly: GCF_027409185.1. Lineage (NCBI taxonomy): Eukaryota > Metazoa > Chordata > Mammalia > Dermoptera > Cynocephalidae > Cynocephalus > Cynocephalus volans. Next base: position 136,160,990 of record NC_084461.1, on the reverse strand, counting down.
TCTTGGAAGACAGCCATGGGCCAAGGATAATTCATGAGTGTTAGAATCAGACAGACACAGGTTACAATCTCAGCTCTGCTGGGTACCCACAGGCGACGGAATTAATCTCTCTGGGCCTCAGTTTTCTCATCTACAAAATGGTGTCGACGTACCAGGTAGAGGTTGTCATTTTGGTTAGAAGTAACATAATCTAACATTTACCAAAGTTTCTGACACATAGTAGATGCAACAAATAAAAGCAATTATTATTACCATTTTCCCAGCAAAGAGAAGAGTAGAGTTTTCCTGAATAGTGGGGTAGCTGGCAATATTAGGATGACAAGGGATCTTTTTTTCTGGTTCCTTTTAACTTTATCTCTAATTCTTCCACTTCTCCAAAACCATTCAGACATCAGAACTGAGTTGCCCTATGTTGCACATGTAGTGACAGCCAGGAATTCTCTCCACTAGCTTGTTTTCTCTCCATTAAATAAAAAATATGACATGCTCCTTAGAAGACTACTGTGAGATGCACATGTTCATTGAATAAACATGTGTTGAATATTTAGAATGTAGAACACCTCGTGTCGGGTTTTGAATGAGTTGCAGAGATGTTTGCTAGTCTGTCTCATAAGGAACAGACATGAGCATCTACAGCACAGAGTTGAAGACATAAGATGCCCTCAGAGAGGATCAGATGACAATGGCGATAGCAATAACGTCAACAGCATTTACTGTGTCAGCCCTGTGCAAAGGAACTGCTTTCCATGTATTATGTCATCAAGTCCTCAAAATATCCCACTTGAGGTAGGTCTTCTTATTATCATCCCTATTTTCCAGAAGAGAAAACTGAGGTGCAGAGAAGTTATTTTCACAAGCTTACACAGCTAGTAAGTGGTAGAGCTAGGATTTAATCCCAGCAGCCCTATTCCCGAGGTCATTGCTGTAAAACATAAACTCAGAGGAGTAATTGGGACTGGGTGGGGAACAGTGAGAATGCAGCATCTGCAAAGGGGGAAGGAGTTGAGCAGGAATGATAGGAAAGGTCACTGAGCAGAGGGAAGGACAAGGGCATAATAACAGCATGGAACTGTGGAAACAAAATGAAGCACAACTCAGCTTGGCTGGAGCCTTGGCAAAGCTGGAAATCAAAGGGAGATTAGTTTGTTTTTGTGTTGCTACAACAGAATTACCTGAGACTGAGTAATCTATAAAGAAAAAAGATTTATTTGGCTCATGATTCTGGGACAGCTGCATCTTGGGTGGGCCTCAGGCTGCTTCTACTCATGCTGGAAGGCGGCAGGACAGCCTGCAGGTGCAAGCAGATCACATGGCAAGAGGAAGCAAGAGAGAGAAGGACAGGAGGTGCCAGGATCTTTTAAACAACCAGCTCTCATGGGAATTAATAGAGCAAGAACTCACTCACTACCTCCAACCCTAGGGAGAGCATTAATCCATTCATGAGGGATCCACCCCCACGAACCAAACAACTCCCAACACTGCCACATTGGGGATCAGATTTCAACATGAATTTTGGGGGAACAACATATCCAAACTGTGTCAGAAGACAAGACTTTGATGGGTAGATGGGGACCATCTTGTCCCCATTTTGAAGAAGGAAAAGGGAGACCTAGAGAGAGCAAGTGACTCACCCAGTGGGCTAGTAATAGGCTGAGATTGAGCTGCTTTTTCAGCTCCTTTACCACCTCATCCAACCCTTGTGACAACAGCTGGTCCTGCTTCTTCTCTTGTGTGAGACCCCACCTGCTCCCAGCAGGTGATGTGTCTCCTTGTGGGGCCCTCTCTCCTTAAGCCACCAGATACACACAGTGACTGTCATTACCTAGGTTTGTGTTTTCTGTGTTAGTACCCCTGACACCATTTATTTTCTGTGGGTACCTTGGGCTTAATTCACTAGGGTAAAAAGAAGTATATATAAAAGGTACAGCAAAAATGATTCATTCGCCACAGTTGGAGGGCGGCACCTAACTCATGTTCAAAACTGTCAGGCTTCCCTCCCCATAAAAGTCTGAGCATACCTCTCCTGTCAATTCAATCAATTATGCTTTCATTTTTCCCTATATACGATTCAGTGCTTCTTTACAGATGAATAACTGGGTCTTCCAGCCACAGGTGCTATATTTTCAGAGAGGGTTTAAAAGAAACAAGAGGTCCTCTCCAGGACAATGTGGGACCTAGGAAGATATAGCTAGCCCTGAGTAGGCCTCTCTGGATACAGAGATGTGAGCACCATCCGTGTTCTAGTGTAGCCCCCATCCATGGTCTGTATTTCCCGAAGTATGTGAAAGAAAAGAAAAACACAGCATCGGATTTTATACTTGAACCAAAAATGGAGGGGGAGGGGACAGGAAAATTCCTTTTTGAAAAATATATAAATACGATGTTCCCAGCATGTCTAAATGCATTAAATGCTTACAGTGGTGTGTTTTATACTCCTCGCCATTCTTCCAGGGGTCTCAAAACTGGTGGCCCACAAGCTGAATCTCGGCACGCTTTTGTTTGATCTGCACAGAGTTCCCATGGCAATGACTGTCCAGAACTGACCAGGAGCTGCCCTCATTAACTGACACCTGCATGCTCAGTTCACTGCTGCCCCCAGCTGGCCTCCCTCCTTGTGTTACTGAACTGTCCCTTCCCCTCCCTGCAAGCCAGAATCCTCACCTCTCAAATTAGGATGAGGGTATTGATTATGTTTTTAGTTTGTTTATTGCCTGCCTTCTCTCACTGGAATGGAAGTGCTAAGAGGGCAGGAACATTTGCCTGTTTTGTTCAGTGATGTCTCCCATAGCACTTGAACCATGCTTTCCACATAACAGGAGCTAAAGAAACATATAGTAAATGAATAATTGGTCCTAAACATCCCTTTCAGATCAACAAAAAACTTTCTGAAAATTTGCCTATCATGAGTGTGGAACAAAAAACTCTCTGCCTTGATTAAAGTGGTCAGACTGCAGACTTCAGAGCAATCTAGAGAGAGAGCCGTTCGACTCCCTCCTTGCTGATGCTGGAACTGCTGGCTGAGACACAGAAAATGATGCTTTCATTTGCACATCCAGTGAAGGCTTTTATCCTTCTGCCATTGCATTCATTTTAATACTTCCATGATGCTTTTGGAGCTTCTGAAACTTCTACACAGTCTGTGAAATTGCTCAGTCATAGAACATGGCTCTAGGTCTCACCATCAGGTAGCAGAGGATGAAAATTGAAAAGGTAGGAGGCATTAAGCTGTAGTACGCCCGACATCCACAGTTATCCACGCACACATCACACCTGCCATGATTACAGAATCACCTCACCTGTGCCAATCTCTCTGTGCTGGTGTTGCTTGTGAATGGTGAGAGAAAATCAGTCAAGGGGATCATACTCTGGTGAATCCCTTTGTGAGCTCCTCCTGATAGCCTGGCTGCAGGAGGAAACAGGGTCGCCAGCAAGGCCTCTGCCTTCAATGGCAGCAATTACCCCTGACGTGCCCAGAGCCTCGCTCACCTAGCAGGTAACATACTACAGGGGAACGAGCAGCAGATCCTGGGCTCAGTATTCATGGCTGTTGATTGGCACCATTTCTAGCTGACCCATGGACCTTGCTTTCTGTACTTCTAAGCTGACTTCCCTGGACAACATCATAGATCAATGACTTTCAGACTTAAATGCTCGTCCGCCCTGAGGCAGAAAGGGGTGGGAGGTTTGTGAAACATGCACAGCCCTATCTCCAACTGCAGAGTTTCCAATTCCACATATCTGGGGTGGGGGCTGAGAATCTGCATCTGGACACACATCACAGGTGGTTCTGGCGCAGGGGGTCCCAGCAGAAACCCTCATACCTAGTTCCCACACCCAGAGCATCTATCACACATTTTTGCCTCACTGTTCTTCACACATCCTTGTGACACTTTTTTTTCCCCCCAGCAATAAACCTGTGGCCTAAATGAGACTTGTGCTTTCAAAATGTAAAATGTTTTATAATTTCAGGCTGCTTCCATCAACTTCCTTGAATATTTACTCCCAACCTCCTCCTCTCCCCAAAACACTCCAACAATGTCAAGATGAGCAAGATAAATGGGCCTGTGAGGCTCTCTCAGGAGGGGAGGATGAAGAGCAGGAGGTGAAAAGGGGTAGGTAGGTTGCTTACCATCTCTCAATGTGAATGCAAAGGTCAGGCTGTCGTTGGCTATCAGCTTGGGCTCTCCTCATTGTACACCCTGTACCCATGTGAGTCAGTAACAGGACCCCAACAAGTATATTAGCTGGGCTGCAGGGTGATGCAGGACTCCTGGGGAACTCCAAAGTGTTGATGCTCTCCCGCCTGAGACTTCCGAGTCATTACCTTCCAGGCGAAGATAATTACTATAAATTCTATACAGTCTATGATCAAGAATAAAAGGGAGAGTTCTGAAAGCTGAAATCGTAATCTCCTATTTTCCTCTATTCTATTCCCCTAGGACCCTCCAAACTCCTCTCATTCTCCTTACTAAGGTCACCAGAATCCAGAAAAGTACTGACCCCATGGAGAAGCTAGTGGGGAAGCGAGGGTCGTGGGAGCAAAGAGCTGGAGAGGCTCGATCTTAGCTCACTTGCAGGCAATGTAGTCTCAGGTTGAGACTGCAGAGTAGGGTAGCACCGACTGGACATCAACAGGCCACAGATACTGCCTCGGTGATCTTAGAGAAAAATCTTTTTTCTCCCCTTTGGGGCCTCAGTTTCCTCATGTGTGACATGAGATGAGTAAACGAGAGCACCCTAATTGTCCCACTCTGAGCTAACAGTCTCTGGAACTGTGGTTCCATGTTTTCCAAAGACTGCCTCCCTATTGGATTCACCCTTGAATATTCCTCTTCCTCATTCTCATAGAGCCAGTCCATCAGCAAGTCCTGTCAATTCTAGTTTCAGAGTAGATCATAAATCTACGTCCGTGACCATCGTGATAATTTCCATCACTATGATTTCCCGGGGCTGGCTATGAGAGCCTCTTGTTTGGTCTCTCCGTTTCCACTGTGGACTCCTCTCTGTTCTAATTCATTTTCCTCATAGCTCCCCAGAGTGGTATTTTAGCACGTAAATCAATCTTTTCACTTGCTTAAAACCCTCCAATGGTTTTCCATCACATTTAGAGTAAAACACCAAATTTATACTGTGGCCACAGGGCCCTGAATGATCTGGCCTCTCACTGTTTCTCCAATATTATCTCAAACCCCTGTTCTCTTCATTCCCTACAAGCCAGATACACTGGTCTTTCCTCCAGTGCTTGAGAGCACTAAGCTCTTTTTTACCTGAGGGCATCTGCACATGTCTATTGAGGCGTCTCGGCTCTATACAAGCCCAACTCCTTGTCGCCCAATCAACTCCTCAGAGGAACCTTCTCTGACAGTCTAAGTCAGTCTCCTTTAATTCTGCTTCCTTTATTATCTATTGCAACAGCAGGTTAATTTTATTCATAGTGCATCACAATTTATACATTTGCAATTGCTTGATTAATGTCTGTCTTATGCTACTATACTGCCAGCTCCTTGAAGCAAAGGATCCCCCTCCCCGCACTCTATCGTCAATATATTTTCATATCTTCAGCACCTGGAACCATGCCCTGCATGCCATAGGCAGTTAGTAATATCTGTTAAATAAACGAATGATGTTGGCACAAATAGGGGGGAAAGGTACAGAAAGGAAAGTTGAGAGAACCAAAGGTAAACCGTGTCTGTGATGATTTATGTTCCTTTTTTAATACAACTCTTCTCAAGATGTTCCTTTGTATGAAGAAAGGAACCCAAAATACCAATTAAAAATAGGCCTTTGGGCACAAGAAGGAGGCCTACAAAGTCAATTCATGGATGGCTTTATAATTTCACCGTCAGCCTAATGAAAAACAATTGTTGTAATCTGTGATATCAGCTAAGCTGAATTTTAACTTTCAATGTTAAAATGGGTTACACAAAACCGATTTATCATATACACATTTCAAAGGGAGTGGGGAGGAGGCTTTAAAGAATTTCAGTAGCATTTGCTGGCATACATCATTTAATGTGTTAATTACAGATTATTTTTACCTTTTTTTCATGCTAGTGCAGAAAACATCGACTTTAGGCACAGTGGCCAATGCTGCGGTTCAGCCCCGACATCCATTCCTACCCTTTCTACTCTAGAGCCTGGAAAACCTAAATTCTTGCTTCCCAGCCACCCTTGCCACTAGAAGTAATCATGGGCCACTGTCCTGACCAATGAGATAGAAGCACACAGCTGCTTGAGGTGGAGAGTATTTTGTTAAGCTTTTGTTTTCCTGATCCAAAGAGATCGAAATAGCTGGCACTTCTTCCCCTTTGCTTGAACATAGACAAAATTTTTGGAAGCTGCCATCTTGGGAACAAGAAGAAGAGGCTGAGAATCACAGAACAGCCAATCCTGGTTGCACTGGGGCACAAGCCACTGCCTGCACCATTTTTCTTATAACGTGAGAAGGATAACCCCCATCTGTTCATATTAATGAGGTCAGGTTTTGTTTGTTACTTCCACACAACCACATTTGGCCACACTTTGTTGGTTTTGGTTATTAGACATTAACTTTGAAGAGATTAGAAAGAGACAAAGCTACTTGTGTATGAGTGCAGATAAGTGTAATTCAGATGGAACTTAGTTCCCCAAATTCTAAATTAGTGAGAGTTTTTGATATATTCTTCAAAGAAGAAGCAAGAACAATCAATTGAAGCTCGTTTGGAAGGATGTTTGACGGGTGTAATCTCCTTAAAATACCTTCCACTGCAGCACCAGAGTGTCCAACTTTGTGCTGTACACATCAGAGGCTCATGAAACTTACTGACTTCATCAGGAAATACATAAACAACAACGACAAAAGTTTCTGTTGGTGTTTATCGTCGTCTGCCTGGTTTCTGCCCCTAATCACTCTTTTAGCATCCTTGTCTTTTTGACTGGCCCAAGGTGAGATGAAGTATTTGTCTTTTCTTTTTAACTTATACTTGAATTTCCAAGAAATGCTATGACAAATATTCTGACTCTTAGGGGGTTTCTACAGGCTCCTAAACTCTGGGATTGGCCAGGGTGGGCTTGATAAGGAAAAGTCTATCTCAAGTGGATAAAACTCTTTATTGTGACAGTTCACTTCTGTGTCTGTCAGACTCTTTCATCCAAAGTCACAAATCCTTTCCCCCAGTTTCTGTGAGGAGGAAGGACCAGATATTGCTTGTCTCTGGAGTGAACCACTGGCTATTTCTGCTTTGTCCATGAACTTCCCCGGAAGAGGGTACTAGGCTTTCATGTCAGTGTGAGCAGTGGCACCGTTTCTTCTAGTCAAGTTTAGTCAAAGTCCAATATATAAATCAATAAAATAGACAAAAATAGCATCTATTTTATATAGTGCTTCCTCTGTGAAGGCAGGGTACTGTGTTATGGGTTTATATCTATCAATCCCTTAAACTTTACAACAATGCTTGAGGCAGGAACTGTTATTTCCATTTTATCAATGAAAAAACAGAGGCATAGAGTGGAGTTGTTTTATTAAAGTTAGGGAGGAGGGAGGCTGGCCATGTTGCTATTCAGTTTCACCTTCAACTTAGTGTCAGCTCTCAAGATACCCTAAGGGAACCCTCAGAAATCCAGGAAACACAGTTTGAAAGTCCTCTGGCAGCCAGAGGTCACAATCTCAAATACCCTCAGGGGCCAGCTGAGTAGCACAGGAATGAAGGAGGTCAGTTGGGGGCTGGGGTGAACTGGTGATTGCATGGATTTGCTAAAGAGGGTGGCTGCCACTCAATTTGGACAACCATTGCCAAACGCTGTACAGATTAAACAAGAACATGCCTGACAGAGGACACAGTTTGGAGACCATGAACTTGCCCACTTATGATGGAAATAATGGAGAAACAACAAGCTAATGGGCCTTTTCTGACATGTGCGTATTTTGATGAACCTGCATTATACTGACTAGATAAGAATCATTTCTTCCCACTGTTTATCCACTGGCCTGATTTATTTTTAAGCAAGCCCTTCCCTTGCTTGGTTCTTTCTACTCTTCACCATGTGTTTGCCAGTATTGGCCAAGCATCCAGTCTCACACCTCCTCTCCCACACTTCCCCACCCCCCCGCTGCTGACTGTCTTCTTATTTAAAGAAAAACAAAATCATAATGGTGAACGATGAGACTTCCTAAATTATACAGTAGGCAAAATAAGTCCTGCGGCAAGCTTGTTAGGAAGATTTCTCTCCATTGCTGCTTAGGAATATTGGTCCTCATTGACACTCAAGTGCAAAATGTAGACAAGTGGTAAAGATGCCCCCAGCACATGTCCATGTCATCTTGATATTTATGCACTTATGCTCCCGGATCTATCCAAGGAAGCCAAATTCTAAGACATCCCTTCCTGCATGCTTTTGAAATTTAATAACCTACAAGGAAATGCCTACTGGAGAAAGAGTTCATAGACATTAAGGGACTGTAAAGGGAAATAGAGTTAGTGCTTATTTATCAGGTAAATTGGAGGGGATTTGTGGCATGAATATTCCAGAACATAGTCAAAAGTACATAAAGACAGGAGGTCAGTAAATGTGGGAGTTCGTCTACATGGGTAGTTTTAAAATTTCTTTTCCCCTCTCTCCTTTCCACGCCTTTCTTTCTTAGCTTCAGAATCATTTTTTTTTTCAAAATAAATTGTATTCACAAGTTCAAAATATAAAACAGACATAAATAAAGCTACTCTGATTCTAGTAAGGGGCTGAAATCCCACTGATTTGGTTAATCTCAGTGTGTTATTTGGGGCACCTCTGAGAAATCCCATTTTTGAACAACAAGAAACAAATTTATATCACCACTGCCTCTAGATTATTTCTAGGATCTTTCTCAGAACTGAGAAACGGAGAACCCTTTTCTCTTTAAGACGAAGAAGGCAAGGTCTACTAGGGTGCAGTGACTCACCTAGGGCCACAGGAAGAGCCCATGTGCTACGGCCAGTACTAGAACCCTCTCACAGCCCAGTGCTCCTTCCACCATGCACAAGTGGTATAGGACATGGTCTGAATCTCAACTCTACTAGCTGCATAACCTTCCTGTAAAAGGAGATGTAACGGGGATCTCACCTTACACTTCTGTGAGGACTCAATAAGATAAGTGCACGCACAGGGCTCAAATCCTTGCTTGGTATACGGTAGGTGCTCAATAAATGTTAGTGTACCACACTGACCCCCCATCCTTTCCCTGTACCTTTCAGCTACAGACCACTAGAGTCCTGATGATGCCTATTAATCTTGACAGAGCACATTAACCAGACAGCAGATGGAGCTGGCCCAGCCACAGGATGTCTGCAGATAATCCACAGCATGCAATGGGCAGATGACTATAAAGAATCGTTGAAAAACTGAACACAATGAAGTCTGAAAATAATTCCCACCTCTTAACTTTCCAGTATTCTTTGCCAAGAAAAATATAGCATTGAGCAAAGGGGTTGAGAAGAGCTGACTGACCTGGGAGAAATGTCACATCCTTGCTGCATGAAGGCTCCCAGGGAGAACCACAAGCTGTTGAATATCCCAAACTCATTGGACTGGTCACTGGTTGTCTGGTCCCGTCCTTCCTCAAACTCTTCACTGTGCCATTCATAGGGGCTGAAGCGGCTGACCAGGAAGAGGACGACACTCACTCCAATGTAGGCAAAAACGATGCACATCCAAATCTCATAAGCCAAAGGGTCAAGGAAGGAGAAGACCCCTGGCTTGGACTTCTGTGGTTTTTTAATCATGATGGAGATCCCCAAACTCATAAATGGCTTGGAGAAATCTATAACCTCTTCCCGGACCAAGGTGATAGTTAAGGGAGCCACAGCCACATCTGCTCTCTGCAAAACAAAAAAGAAAAAAAAAAATGCTCAGCAGCTCTCTGTTCTCTTGTTTCTCTGTTCACTGTGTATTCTTTTGTATCTTAAAGGATGTGAGAGTAGGAAAGAACCTTAGAAATCTAACCCCTCCTACTCTATAAAACATTTATGACAAATGGATGATCAGCTCAGTATCTACAGGAGAGATTATCCCATTATTTGACAGGTCTAATTGTTACAGCCTTCTTCATCACCCTGCAAGGACGAGACTGTGCGATATCTGTTTTTCATTGCCTGACCAGCAGCCATGCCTCCCTGCTCTGGTAGGAGAACCACTCCCGCCCCACTCTCAGTCCTCTGGGTTGGAATGAGGCTGATCCCTCTGGTTACACGGGGAAGCTCATGATTTGGGTTTGGCCAATCAGCATACTCCACTCCTCTGTCAAGAATGATGAATTCAAGGATAGTATAGGACCAAAGTGGGTTTAGTGAGAATTAGCCCTGAGAGCCAGAGCTGAGAGATGCAGAAGATGATCCCTGATGCAATAATTTGGGCCACTCTAAATTTAGGGACTACTTTGGACTCCCTAAAAACATGTGTCAATACCTCCCTCTGTTTGTTGCCAAGAACATGAGCCAATCCTTGTGTTTGTGTAACTTAGTTTGAATTGGGTTTCTTTAACTGCAACCAAGATAATCCTAGCTAACAAGGTGGTAAAGGCAAATTGAACTCAATAAACATTTATCGAGCACTTGCTATGTGCAAGCTCTAGGCTGACAGTTCCCACACTTAGGGAATTACAAACTAGTAGGAGAAATTGACACACACACACACACACACTCATAGCACAATTTTCCAGCCTACAAGGTAGAACAGATATGTGCTATTCAAGAAAAATGCTACAAGATACCAGGGAGAGATTCATTCTGACTGGGGAGATCAGGGACTGTATCATGGAAGAGGTAACATATAACTTTGGCATTGAAGGAGAGATAGGATTTTGACAGGCTACTCTGACACAGGACAACATTCCAGGAGGAGGAAGCCACGTGAATAAAGGCCTGGTGATGAAAAGGTAAAGTAGAATCTCGACTATTTTTTTCCTTTTCAGGAAGACTGCTAAGAGACCAATTCAATTTTTAAATTTCAAATCCAGCATGTAGATAAACATGAGAAGTTTGTAAGAAATGTTCATCCCTGGGCATCCAGCATGTGAAATCACCAGTCCTTTCTCTTCTGTCTTTCTCACCTCTCTCTAATGGCAGAAGCATCGGCATTTACTCATAAAAATCCGCTGCTCGAGATCGAGAGATCCTGGAAACCCAAGAGGGTTTCCATGGACAGATGCCACAATGTTCATTTCTGAAATGAGAGACATGTCTATGCAAGTCTGTTCGAAGTGAATGGCTTTCTCTTATGCTGCTGCTCAACAGTCCAGATGTGAGGCTGGTGACAGATGGTGTGCAGATGAGGGCCCTGCCCCCCCGGCCGGCCAGCTGTTGCTTCAAGAAGGTTTACTCTGGTTATAATCTCATTGGCTGGAATTATTGAGAAGGTGCTTTAAATGGAATAAAAAACCTAGCTTCAGAATGATTTAAGTTCCCACTTATAGAAAGAAATTTCCATAAAGCAGTATGGAGTCAGGTGTGAATTTCATAGTGATTCTGTTTTTTTTTTTTCCCCTAATACCCACTGCATAAATCTTGATAATTTTTAAAAATACAAGCCAGGGCAAGGGAGGAGATAGCTATTCTTTTCTCTGTAACCTAACACAGAAAAGGTATGGGGGAGTAAAATAATGAGAAAGACCTGGGAGGGACTGACCACAAGTTACCCAGAAGGGAGATAGATGAAGACCAGGTGTGAAAGTAATAAAGGATATTGAACGGACTTTTTGATGCTTCCTGATGTGAATTAATAAAAGGAATCACGGACTGTAAAATCATAAACCACATAATCTTAATGCTTAGTCCATTTAGCAATTCCAAGATTTGTTCCATGGAACATTATTTCTGGATGGATGTTGATAAGTATAACATGAAAATAAACGTATTTGGAAAATGGGTTTAAACAGGTTAATTTGGAGCAGGACTTCTCAGAACCTTTAGAAGACCACCACACACTGTGAATTTCCAAGAGGGGTAAGTAGGATACAGTATTTCCAAAATTATTTGGCATAGGTCATTTATTTCCCTAAGCATCAAAAAGGGCCCATGTGTGTGGGATACACACACAGTGGGAGATGATAAATTCAACTACCTCATTTTACAGATAAGAAACTCAGGTCCAGAGAGGAAGGTGGTTTATGCAAAGCAGCAGTGTTTCAGATTGTTTGATACTGATGGACAGGGCTCAGGAGTTGATTTCTACCACCTGAAGTAGTTACTGGAGCTTCACAAGACTGGTCAAGCACAGAGCTTACCTAAGACCAGGCTGCTCTTCTTTCCAACTCCCTAACCATGTAGACCCAAGTTAAATAGTTGTCTTTTTGGATATCAATTTCCTCATTTAAAAAAAAAGTATAATAATTCTCGTTTTACCTATTTCACAGGATTATTTTGTGAGGGTCAAAATATTCAGATATGTGAGAGTACTGTGAAGTGTGAGCATTTTATAGGAATTCAAAATTATTTTTTTTAAAATTGACATTTTTGGGCAATGCTCTCAAACTGGACCATGCATCAGAATCACCTGGAGGGCTTTGAAAAACACAGATGGCAGAGTTTGTAGATTCAGTGGGCCTGGGGTGACGGGTGAGAATCTGCATTTCTAGCAAGTTCCCAGGTGATGTTGACACTGCTGGATCAGGGACCACCTTTGAGAGCCATGACCTAAGGGATCCCAAAATGAAGTATGTGATGTCTACAAATGATCCTGGGAGAACGGTACACAGTTTTGATGTGGTAGAAAAAAGCAAAAGATGGATAAAACTATCAAGGATGGAGATCTGCTCTGAGCTAGGCACTGTGTAGGTGAATTCTCCCCACCCCAGGCCTGTGATAAAGGATTCACTTGTCCTGTTTTATAGGGGTGACCCTTGGAGGAATCATGCAGCCAGTAAGTTGGCAGAGTTGGGACTCAAATTCAGGCATTTGTCTGTAAAGCTCACTGTCTTTATGCTTCACCAAGACAAAGGACACACAGGAAAGACAACCTATGACATGAATAAGGCACAAAGACATATCCATGCAAGAAGCAAAAACTTCATTTGCAGGATGTAGCATTCTGCAAACACAGACATTTGCTGTTCTCTCAGTTGATATTGGCTTTGCAGTCCAGTGTTTGGATGGTGTGATTTCTACGAGGTAGCATGTCCTGGTGTGGAGCACAAAAGCCAGTGCTGCATGTCGTGACTCCATTACTAGCTGTGTGTCCTTTGCCAACTTATCTAACTTTCCTGGACCTCAGTGTCCTTAACTACAAAATGTGGAAAATAATCTTATCTCCTCTATGGAGTTGATACGAGGAGTAGATGAAAGAATGTGAGTTAAGTGTTTAGCACAGCACCCAGCACATACTATGTGATGAGATGTTACTACTGCCATTGCTGATAAGAACAAGAGGGACCAAAAGGAACAGAGATGCTGATTGACTTAGCTATTTAAAAGGCACAGAAGAAATAAATTTGGAGACATTCAGATGAATTCTTCCTGACCTCACTGGTGGTTTGCGGTTAAGAGATACTTCTCTAACCCCCTCTGTTTTTCCTCAGGGGGACAGAAAAGGGAAGCTACACTAAAAATCAAGGGAGGGCATCAAATGGGACCCGTCATGGAGCCTACAGAACAGTTTTTACCAGGCAGAGGGCCAGGCCTGGTGAAGGGGAGGAGGAACGGGCAGGCCAGCAGCCGAGGCATACAGGGGTCACTCCGGCCTGTCCGAAGCCTGATGAGCAACGGCTCACCATGCACTGCAGCTACTGGGGGGCTCGCCCTCAAGATGATCACACCATTGTTCTGCCCAGATCACAGGCTTTTTTTTTTTTTTTTTTTTTACTAATGGTACAGCACTCCATGAGGTGAAGGTGAAGATGAATGCTGGAGAAGGTGAAAAGTTCACAGTAGTTGCCAAGGGGATGACCTTAAGAGCCTGGTGGGGGTTCCCATGGAAACCAACCTCCAGATGCAGCATGAACCATCCAGGTATCTTTCATCAATGGAGCTTCCCAAAGTGAGAGGCAGTAGAGGGAAGAAAGAAGGGGAGGAGCACGTCCCATTCCTCAACTCATTAACCGCCTTCACAGGTCACCTCAAAAGCCACCTCCGTGAGGGAGATTTTCTTTATTCCATCTTTTTCTTCTTTGAATTTCCTTTGTACTAGTGTATCTCTTATGGCCATCGTGACCCTTCTTGCCGTGATACGAGGTAATGAGATTTTAAGTGCTCCTCAGTGGTTGCTTTGTCCCGACCAGCACTTATCACCAACCTGGGGCTTGGCACAGGCTTAAGCTCAAAGACTGCCCCCTGCCACCCTCAGAGCTTCCAGTTGCTGTGAGTGAAGCTGTGGTGGTCTCTTTTCTGCATGTGGTGGCTGGATTCTTTTTCCAGTGCCTTTTGTTGTCCCTCTACTGAAGAGCCTTCATGATCTCTCAGTGCCCACACTCTGCCCCTTGTCACCTCTCACTCAAACTTACCCTGACTGCTCCTGCACCCAAGCCCTTGACAAAGCTGTCAGTGTGTTCTTACTCTCCCCCACACCTTACTTATCCCCCCACCATCCTATTGCTTATGCTTTAGAAATTCCTGAGCTGTCTTTCTCTTTCTATTTGAATATGGCCACTTTTCATGTTCCACATCCTTCCTGAGGGCTATGCAAACCCACATTAGCCTCTCAACTGGACAATACAATTTAGATTCCTTGATTCTATGCTGTCTTTTCCTATTCTCTCTCTCTGTCTTTTCTACACCATAAAATGGTAAGATCCTTGGGGAAAGGGATTGGATCTTTTGCTTCTCAATGACTCCCTAAATACTCAAAACAATGCAGGGCATTCAAAGGCTTCTCAAAACCGCTTTAATTTATTGGAGATTTTACAGCAATTGGACATGGAGTTATTTCAAGTGTGGTGAGTGATATAAAGATGGAGTAGACCTACCTCTCCTACACAGATAACTGTTGTACATGGCAGGGAAGCCATAAAAGAAGCAGAAACTAAATTCTACAGGGGAAGGCAAGAACTGTTAAAAGTGGAGTTCACATCTGATATGGAGATAAAGAGATGACACCTTGGAAAAAGTCATATTTAATACAGGGTTTGGAAGAGGAGTAAGATTTTCGAGGTGGAGAATGGAAGGGAGCACTTGAGGGGACAGAGTGAGCACAGGGGCAGTTGGGTTGCATTGTAAGTTGCATGAGAGGGTGTATAGGGGCAAGTGACTAGAAGGTCAGGTTGGATCCAGGTGCATCTAACACCAGAGAAGAAATTTATACTGAGGGAGCCATACATGACTTTGAGTGGGGAAGTGACAACTCAGCAGTCTACCTCAGGAAAATCAAACTTGGAGTTATATTGTCATCTGTTTAGACAATGATCACCTGAAGTCACCTGGAGATACTGAATTGGGCTGAGGGATTTGGGACCAGGAACCTGAACAAAGAGTGTCTTAAGACATTGGATTGTGGATGACTCATCTATTCAGCAGCAACAATACTCAAATATAGGGTCTAATAGGCATCTGTGGGCAGGGCCAGCTAACCACCAAATCCTCTGCCTCTGACCTCCAAGTCCCCACCCTGGGGGGAACTTACTCCATAGACCAGCTCTCCCACCATGCCATTCCAGGCCTTTGTGTCAGGGTCTCGGGCTCCATATTTTCCATCACTGACGATCTCGAGACGGTAGGAGTAGCCCACATGCTTGGCGATCTCTGCCGCCAGCTCTACACAGTAGCCCTCGTAGCGGTCATTGCCCTCGAACTGGTTGGCATTCTTCTTGAGCATCACATAAGGATCTTCCTGGTAGAGAAATGGGGAGACAGAGAATGTGGGTTATGGGTTTATCCACAGGTAGGGAGGACTTTGGCATGGGAGAGGAGGATGTCGTGAACATTGGTTAACACTGAAGAAGTCTCTCTAGCCCTGAAATCTACTTCCTGAATTTCTGTCCTCCCTACCCCCATTACAAACTTCTTGGGTTAAGGAAGCAACCTTTGTTGAAATAAGAATGTTTCATCATTGAGATACGGTACACAGCTTTTCAAATTATGTTCCAGGAGCTCTTGTAATTTTTGGAGACATTTCTGGGGGCACTATGATGGTAAAGCAGACCCTGAATAGGCTCCAGGTTTCTCATTATTAATCACTGAAAATCACAGCAGCTTCACTTACATGTACTTCGTGTGCTGGACTTCAGGTGACTTTCTTTGAAAATGACTTCTACTGAGGGAAAGTGGAGCATGAAAACCAGCACAATTTAGTCTCACCCTTATGTCGTCTACATGGGAAAGCTGGCTCAAAAGAGAGTAACTGGCTTATCCTGGGGTACAAAGTGAGAGAGTGAAACTACGAGGTACAGAGTGAAAACTCAGAACCTTTCACTTCCAAGGCATTCTGTTTTCCACTCCTTGTTTCTATCTATGGCACACTTTCAGCAGGAAGAATGACCAGCTTTCATTCCTGGTGGAAAACCCTTGTGTTGGTCTGGCTTGAATCCCAAGTCACCCTGATGAAGGACTGAGTACTCACTAGGATTGTTGTGACGATGTATGTTCTATTCTGAACACTTGAGTTATCCCCCCCAGCTTGAGCATCGGTGGCTGCAGGGACAAACTTATCATCTTCATTCCAGTAACCGATCTGTTAATGAGAAGAAGGTGGAGATGTAAGGAGGTCCAGGCCACCAGCCAACACCAGAGACAGGAAAGCAAGGAGCTCAGCATCATACCTCACAGTATGGGACACACCGGTCTCTAAAGCATTGGCAGACAGAGGCAACAAGAGGCAAGATGTTTTCCAGGTCTCCCCTACCTTGCCCCCAGTGAAAATCCTCACCGTGGTGGGCTAAACCTGGAAATTGCTCCCTCTGAGGGATGAGAGTTTAACAGTTTACACAGCTCACCTATTTTTTTCAGTGTAATCCAGGGCTGTGGGGATTTAGTTCCCTGCAGTTGTTCCAGGGCCAAACCCCTCTTTCATCCATGCCTATTAACACTTCTCTTCACCAAACTCATTGTGAAGCAGTTGGAATCATGTGATTTAAACATTACATTCCTCAAGCAATTGGAATTATGTGATTTAAACATTACATTCCTTTTACTTTTTTTTCAGATTAGCAGTATTTTTCCATCTAGATTTAACTTCCTAGGATGGTTATTTTATCCTTTCTTTATTTCTTTTATTTCCAGGTATAACTATTATAATGCTGAGCATACAGTAGTGCCTAAAAATAATGGTTGACAACATTAATTGTTCAAATATCAGAAGGTTATTCATACTGACTCATTTTCCAAGGTCTTTCAGCATGAATCTACTGAATCCCTATTGTGTGCAAGGCTCTGAGCTAAGAACATTGGTGTTGCTGTGTGGCACGGTTGAGAAAGAGACACAAAGAAGTCTGAGAGACAGTTCTTGCTCTGAGAACACCTCTGGTCTTCTTGGGAAGACATGACACACACGTACACATGACCCTACAAGTGACAAGTGAGTGGCCCTAAGGAGTTCAGAGACAGAAAATCCAAGTGGGGGACCTATGCAGGGAAAAAAGCAGTAGGAGGAGGCAGGGCTTGAGATTCTGGGAGATGCATGGAGTGGGGCCAAATCTTTCAGGTTAGGGAGAACATGAGCCAAGTGTGATGGCAGGAATCTGCCCAGATGTGTAAGTTCAGCAGTTTTTGGACGGAAGACAGGGTTAGCCCAAGAGGGCAGTGCGTGCTTGGGTCTAAGCAGCAGAGAGCTTTGAAGGCCAGGCTAAGCAGTGTAGACTATATCCTGAGGGCAACAGGGAGTCATGGAAGGCTTTGGCACAGCAGAATGACATGGCTGATAAACACACACAAACACACACCTATACCTCCTATATCCTTCTCTCTCTTTCTTCTCTCTCTCTAGACAGTTGTATTTTGTTCTGGGATCTTTCTGCTGGCTGTAGATATAAAGGGAAAAAAAGGAAAGAGAACTACAAGTACATATGCAGAAGGAGCAGCAGGTCTACTGACAGCCAGAACTCAGCTCAGGCTCACAAAAACCGAGGCTCATGCCAAACGGTCTGCTCAGATGTCACCTTCCCCTGATGTTTTTCCCAGCTCTTTCAGTTTGATATAAACAGTTCTCCCTGTGAACTAGCAGCCATCAACAACCACCATTGCTAGCATTGATGATGTTCTTGCTATCTCAGAGGCTCAGTGTTTTACAGTTTTTGTGCCCTTTTGTCTTGCTTAGGGGAGTATGTTAACTTTTCCAAGGTGATGTAGCTGGAAAGTGGCTGAGCTTGGCCTGGAACCCTGGAAATCTGTCTACAGATGCTGGTTTTAACCACTATGTTGTTCTTGCAAAAAGAGGACTTGGCCCTGGTCTGGGAATCATAATAGTTGTTATTTATTGAATACTTGAAGAGTTTAATTGACTGAATTTATTGAAAGGTGTTTCAGGCACTCTTCTAAATGCTTTTTATGTTTTAAGTCCGTTCATTCTCACAAAAACCAGTGAAGTGGGTAGTTAATGATCACTCCCATTTTAAGTGTGAAGAAATTGAGGTGTGGAGAAGTAGCTTTTCCAAGGCCACAGGTGAACCATGGAGCCAGGATCTGAGGCAGGAAGGCTGACTGCAGGGCCATGCCCTCCTACACTCCAGGAAGCTGCTGGCCAACCCTGGAGATGCCTCCCATGACAGCCCTGTGGTCAAGCTGTTTACAGGTCTGTCCCCAACTCTCCACTCTGCTCCTTGTGGCAGAGACTGTAGTGTACTCATTCTAGGGTCCCTGTCTGAGCCCAGCACATCCTTTCTCAGAGAAGCAGCTCAGGAATCACGTGTGGAGAGAATGAACGCATCTAGGCAGCTGTGACCCAAGACGGAGTCAACGACTCTGGGTGCTGAGTCAGTTCAGAAGCCTGAGGAGGGAGTGTGTCTCTCAGGACACTGTGTGGAGATTTTCCCTAATGTCGCCTGTGTAAGATGCTGTTAGTAAATGTGGAAGGAGACATTCTTTCTAATGACACAAGGACCAGAAACTTAGATTTCTAGAATGTCAGAGATGGAAGAGGCCTAAGGAATCATTTCATCCACCCCTTCCTTTTTACACAGAGAGAAACAGACTCAAGGCCAGGAGACTTGGTCAAGACCACAGTGCAGTCTCACCTCCCTCCTTTTGTTAGGGCAGTGCTCTAAGGAACCCCAGGGGACCTGTGTGCCCCTTCACCACTTTCATGGGAGGTGCGGAGGGGGTCAGGGAAGAGGAGGGAAGCTCTGGGTTCCTCATCCTTGCTCCAATAGTCAGTTCTGCTTTTTATCTATTTCACATATTGGGATTCCCCTTAAGAGTTGCTTTTTACAAGAAGCCCTCTGGCTGAAAATAAATGTTTAAAATCACTATGGTAGTACATCATGATGCAAGGTGGTTTTTGTCTTTGTTTTGGTATTGTTTTGTTTTATGTTTTAATCTCCAAAGTACTTTCAAAACATTTAACTCTTTCGATCCCTATACTATGCAAATAGTACAGAAAACTGGCTTGGGATTATTATCTCTGATTTACAATCAAATGATCTAACTTATAATAGCAGATCAGTGGCAGGGCAAAGAACCCAGGTCTCATGGATCTCAATGGTAGTATACAAAATCAGTATAAACTTAGGAGAATGCTTGCCAAGTATGATTATCTTTTTTCCCCCATAGATGATACTAAGGTATTTTTGCTCCTCCATTTTTTCCCTCCCTCCCTTCTTCCCACTCTCCCTCCTTTCTTTCTTTTTTTCCTTCCTTCCTCCTTCTCCCCACTCACAATTAATACTCAGGTTTAGCTCTTCCTACTCAAACTGTACAACCACCAGCAGAGAGGAAGAAGTTGCTTCCTTTGACATGCAGCTAATTCCTCTAAAATCCATAGTGTATTAAGAGGTTTTACTTAAAAAAAACAGGGGGCTCAGTGGTTAAGAGATTGGTTTCTGGACTCAGACAGAAGTGGTTTAAAAGCTAGGATTTCCCAGTTACTATCTACATGACCTTGGGCGAGTTACTTGATCACTATGGGCCTCAGTTCCTGATTTCTAGTATGGATAGGACGGCAGTACCTGTCTGATGGACTGCTGTGAGAACTGAATGAGTTAATGCATGGAAAACAGTTAACATGGTTCATATTAAGTTGTCAGTAAGTTAAAAAATGATATTCATTAAGGCAATCCTAGTTGAAGTTTTACAGGTTTCTATACTACAAAACATTTCAGTTTTCAATTTGCTATTAAACATTATCAATTTCCAAAAGAAGTACATATTATAGAGCATTTCCAAACTCATTTGAAAATCTAACTCTTCTTTACATACAAAATGTCTTGGGGAAAGTGGTTCAAAAATCACAAAACACTGCTCTGAAATCTCAAGTTATTTTGATAAAAGACGGGGGAAAAAGATGAATCTGTGTAGGTCAGATTTATATGGCTTAGAAGACACTTTACTTGTTCAGAATAGCGGTCTTTCAAAGTTACCATCATAGCACTACTGTTAAATTGGGATCTATAAAAAATATTGTATAGCTTGACTTATATATAGCTACTTTCATATCAAAAGTTAGTAAAATACTTAAATGTTGTAAACAAGTTTATTTAATTCCCAACCGTTTTGTAGGGAAATAAAACATAATATTGCCAGGGTCAGAGGCCAAGTGACACCAAACCACATGCCTGCACCTCATGTAAGCTAGCAGACTGAGAAATCCGGTTCCATGGTTTGATGAAAAGAAAGCTGGCAAAGATTTTTGAAGAGACATTGCACTTTGGAGATGAGAGCAAATTTCCCTTTCTTTGAGAAATGGGTTGGATTATTATCCAACACTTTGATTTTCTACTGAGGATATGCAAGAACTTTGATTCTATCTGAAAGTAAATCAGAGTTAGTAGTTTGGTGAAGATTGGGACCCACCACTCAGGAGAGGATTTAAACAATTCGGACAGTGAGAGGTCTTCTCCTGGGGCCAGTTACCATTTTTGATCTCCTGTTTTCCACCTACCTCTAAAGATTCTTTGAATGTAGGAAATGAGTCTAGATGATAGATCATATTTTTTTTTAAATGGATGAAATTTAAAAAGGAGATGATCATAGAACTGCAAATTCAATTGATCTACCTTGCACAGTCATCAATTCGAATTTATATATTGATATCTACAGGCTGCCTCTGAAGCCACAGCCTCTGACTTCCAAAAAATGAGATCCATTATAATCAATTTTTTAAAAAAATTGTATAATCAATTTTTAAAAAGTAAGTTGCTTACTGTGACAAAGAATACTAGCTGACCACTAAGTATTCTTGTTTGCCTTCCATAGTGTAGAGAGGTTGGTGGGAAGTGGCTACCTATCCAGCAACGAAATTTCTCAGCCTGCTTTGCATCTAGTTGGGCCAAGTGATTGGGTTTCAGCGAAAGGAATACAACAAAAATAATGTGCATTTCTTCCAGGTTAATTTCCCCAAATCTCCAGCATGGTTTCCATTTTCTTTCTTCCCCATCTGTTAGCTGGATGTTGACAGCCACAAAGACCCAGATCCATAGTGGAGCCTCTATAAGCCTGACTCAGCCAGAGCATTCAGCCCCAAAACTGGCCACTGAGTGAATAAGAAATAAACCTCTATTGCATCGAACGGCTGAGATGTTAGAGTTTATCTGTTATAGCACCTAGGGTTATCTAAACTAACACACTTAAAGGATTTGAAGTTAGGAAGTTTATGTGTAACTTTACCTGAGTTCTGCTTGAGGTATTATTTCATTAAATTTGCCAGCATTTTTTCCCTTACATGCTGGAAGATCTATGGAAATATGGGTCAGACTGTAGCTCCCTGACTGCCCAGCAACATTCAATAAATTGTCCACTCATTTAATAAACAACTGTTTATTTGCATGTGTTTACTATGTGTCAGTATATTCCAGACACTGAGGATATATTAAATAATACATGTGAAAATTACATAAAATTAAAATTTCAGTGTCCATAAATAAAGTTTTTCTTGGAACACAGCTATGTTCATTTGTTTATGTATTATCTATTGCTGCTTCTGCATTACAATAGCGGAGATGAGTAGTTGCAACAGAGACTGTAAGATCTACAAAGCCTATATTATTACTGTCTGGCCTTTGAAGATAAAGTTTGCCAACCCTTGGTCTGATTATGTATTGTCTTTCTTCCCCTCTTCTCTGCCTCCTCACAATCAAAATGTTGACATCTCAAAAAATAGTCTTCTTTTGATTTATTTCAACTATGTAAAAATGTAAATGTAACCATTAGCATATGGGCTGTATAAAACCATTAGCTCACGGGCTGTACAAAAACAGGTGGAGGGTTGAATTTGGCTTGTGGGCTGGAGTTTTCCAACTTCAATCTAGATCAGTCAACCAACAAAAATATATATCAGAAGGAATAAACCCTCTGAAAAAATGAAATGGGAAAATGTGACTGTGCTGGGTAAGTGGCAGCTACTTTAGAAAGCTTGGTTGGGGATGGCCTCTCCAAAGTGGCTTCACTTGAGGTGAGACCTGACTGACAACGAGAAACACAGCATATGGAAATACAGTGATAGAGAATGCCAGGTAAAGGAACAGCAGGTGCAAAGGCTTGAGGAAAGAGTGAACTTGATGTGCTCAAGGAACAGATGCCAGTGCAGCTACAGAGTGATGAGCTACAGAAAGAGGAGCAAGGGCTGATGTCAGGGGGAAGCAGCCTCCGGGGCTCTGAAGGCCAATGTAAGGAGACATACTGTATTTTACCAGCAATTGGAAGCCAGTGAAAAGTTTTAAGCAGAGGAGTAATATAATTTGGTGTATATTTAAAAATTATTGTCAAAACTCTTGTGGTGAAAAAGTTACCTTGCAGAGGCGTAAGAACTTAGAAGAACTTGTGTCTGGTAAGGGGGCTATCAAATGAGGGTGGAAGGTGACTTGGGCTCTGGGGTTAACAGTAGACATGGAGAGAAGTGGTTGGATTGAGGCTGTGCCTTAGAGCTATAACATGATTTGGTATGTCCAAAATTGGGTGGGAAGGATTTAAAGAAAAACTTCCAAAGAATATATGGAATGGAGAATTATGAATTATTTTGGACTTTAGAAGGTTATTTTTTATATCAGCAGGACTTTAGGTCCCTTTAGTCTTCTTTCCTGCCTAGTCTTTCCATTGCAATTAAACACAGGGTCCAAACTGGGGATCACAAACTTAGGGCAGGGCAAGAGAACTCAAATCAAGTTGAAATGAGAAGTAGATGTCTTCAACCAGGTCCAAAAATTGTTTGCGGAAACAATGGTGATGGGTAAAGATGGTTAAATCAACAGTGCTGGTCCCCTGATGAAAGATGTAAGAATTTTCCTTACATTTATCCCTTGGGCAGCCATTTATCAGAGTCTGTGATTCTACTTGAATTTGACAAGATATTTTATTTAGACAGAGTTCCCTAAATCAGTACCCCATGGTGAAGTGCATCTCTAAATGGGATTTCCTGAGGATTCAGTTCTAGTCGAGCCAGTGTCAATCCTGGCATCTGAAGCTACTAAACTTTATGATGGATGGATGCTTAGAGCACACACTTTTCAGCAGGATGTCAAATTGGATCCATATAGCTAGAGGGTGTGTTGGCACATGAGTGAACAGGATATAGGCCTGAAGATCAGGAGAGTTTCCCCGAGACCCTGAATCAGGAAGCAGCAGCTCCTTTTCATTACACACATCAGGTAAGGCCATGTAATGTTCACCAAAATAAGCACAACTAGGTCGCCCTTGAAAATCAGAAATTATTTTGGTAGGAGGCTGATGGAGTAAAAGGCCTGAAGCCACAGATGTGGAGGAATTGATTTTCTGAAAGTCAGATCTCCTGTAAACAAAGGACCTTAAAGCCCACATTCTAAGAAAGGATTTAGTCATTGGAAAGTAAGTTTAAAAACAGCCTTGGGGTCTGAAAAATAAAGCACAACCATTTGCTTGTGGATTTTAAGGTGCTCTATTATTTCTGTTGGCTGATTTGTCCATTCCACGGGCTCCCACAGCCTGACTCGCCCAAATGCAGTGCTGACATAAAATCCCTGTGGTCTACAGAAGGATGTTTAAAAATACAAACAAACAGACATGGGCTGAATGTCCATTACATACTGGGTGCTACTCTTCTGAATCCCTTACTACAGGCAGTGGGGGTAATAGGCACTGTCTCCTTTAACCCCGACAGCAATCCTATGAGGTAATGAGGTATTATCACCCTTTCGAGGATGATGTAACTGAGGTCCAGGGAAACTAAATAACTTGTTCAAGGTCACGTGCCTAGTGAAGGCTAAAGCAGAGACTTAAATCCTGGTCTGTCTGCCTCTAAAGCCCAAGCTCTTAAACACTCTGCCAGTGTTTTTCACTAAATCCTTTAGAGAACCAACTGGGAACTCTGCAGGTTGGAGAGAAGGCTTTCATGTGCAGATTCCTGGGCCTTAATCTCTGCTCTCCAAAAGCAGAATGCCCAGGGGCTGGGACCCAGAAATCTACACCATTAACAATAATTCTTCTATTTGCTGAAGTTTAAGAACGACTAACCTTGCTATAGAGCCTTCACTTCTGAGGAAAAGTTCTTGATAAAGAGCAAATCTTAAAGAGATAAGAAGACACTTGACAGTCTCTGTGCAAGGTTTACATTCAGCTCAAAAGTCTGAAACACCTGGTCCTGGGAGTAATAACGGGGGAAATTCACACCAAAGGGCAGTTTGTCAACTGATGAAGGTCCCAGTGGAAATTCCACTTCCACAGAGAAAGCCAAAGCCCAGCCAGAAGAGGGACAGTGTGATCAGGGAAGAAGCTGGTAAAAATGCATTGGATGACACTGGCATCCAAGGTAACAGAGCTGAGAGGAATTAGGGGTTGCATAGCCCAACATCCCTCACTTATTTTAAAGACCCAGAGAGGCTAAGAAACATGCTGAAGGCCATACAGCTGGTCTACAGCAGGACTGGGCTGCAAGTTTCTGGCTTCTATTCTTACTTGTTGTACCACCTCTATGTCTCCCATATATTCAGTCTACTGCTAATGTGCAGAAAAGAATCTGGCTTTACAGAGGGAGAGAACATACCTTGGGCTACAAAGTGGAACGGGGAATATGGGGGAGGGGGAGGGAGATAATTGGGTGGGGGACACAGGGTACAAACGCAATTTGTGGTAATGGGTATGCTGCCAGTGTGAATCTGGCCTTCACATCTTGTGCAAGAGGAGTGACAATCAGCTTTGTATCTCATGATACTCATAACCAATAAAAAAAAAAAAAGAATCTGGCTGTATTTTAAAACACTACTATCTCAGAGGGAAAAACCAGATCAACATCCATTTTGACAAACACACAGGCACTCAGACACAGTACAGAAATGCCAATTTTTTCCACCAGGAAATAGCAATAATTTTTTTTTTTTTTTTTTTTTTACTGAGGGCAAAAGGCCATTCTGAGGATTCTGAGTGACAGCCCAGATGCACGGCCAATAATTTTTTTTTATCTAGAAGCAATCTGCTTGTCTGTTCTAAGCCTTACACAAAAAAGCTACAACATCTATGTTTTCATCTGTAAGGTAGGGGTGACACCACCAGTTCTGCTTAGAATCTGAAAGGAAGATGTCCTGGGGAAGTGGTCACATGTCTGGTGTCCCTTCCAGCAGCAGCAAAATTCCCCTAGCTGCTGTCCTCCACCCCTCAGTCATCAGATATGTCCCAACTGTGTCACTCTGATCCGTTCAGCTTTCACGGCAGCTGCAGCAGAATGAGCATGGGCTGGAGAGTCAGGATCCTGGATTAAGGTCTCCATTCAGCCAGAGCTCACTATGAGAACTTAGGCAGCCTAGTGAGCCTCTGCCATAGTTTATTCATCTTGCAAGGGGGTCTATATCACTGAGGCCGATACTGTTCACAACCAAACCAAATAATAAAACACTTTTAAAGAATAAACAAGCCATATGTGTGTTTCCCAGATTTCAGTCACAGGCCACCCCTGTAACATTTACCATAGGTAATAAACACTAACACAGGTAACACTCACAGAACAATGATCAGCTGCTAATGCAGACATGATCTGCTCCAATTTTGTGGAAATTGAGGGGTATAAGAGCTACGTGATCTAGCAGATGTCTTCTCCAGCAGTAGGATTCAGAAGAACAGAATAACAAAAATGAAGCTCAGACTTGGGCTATTTCTGGAAAAGCATCATTCACAGTAGATTATTTTGTCCCCAGAGAGAGTATCCTTGTACAATCACCCTGCCAAAGGTTTGAGGAAAAGTGAACATGCTCCCATTGGCTACAGTTATAGCCATACAGGTGCCCTTGTATGGTACCTGCTGAAAGTTAAGGTAGGTATTGGACCTACCATAGCTGATTGCTAAGTGTACCCAGTAGGAGGTGGGAAATGGACTCTGGGAGCCCTCAAGTTGCTCATGGTCTAGGAGAAAGGATAGGATGTATGCAAATAGCCACTGCAAGAAGGGAGAATGTGATAATGTCCTGGTGGAGTCAACTTTGTTTGGTAACCCAAGAGGTCAAGAGATGGCTTCTACTGGGTGAGGAAGGCTTGATGAAAGAGAAGACATTTAAACTTGGCCTTTGTGGTAGGCAGAATAATGCCCTACCACACAAAGATGTCTATGCCCTAGTCCCCAGAACCTGTGAACATGTTACCTTACATAGCAAAAGGGACACTACAGATGTGATTAAGGTTACTGACCATGAGATGGAGAAATTGTACTGGACTATCTGGGTGGGCCCAACCTGATTATATGAGTCCTTAAAAGCAGAGAACCTTTCCCAGATGTGGTCAGAGAGAAGACGTGATGACAGAAGAAGGGTCAGGGAGATGTAATGTTGCTGGTGGTGAAAATGGAGGAAGGATGACATGAGTCAAGGAACATGGGTGGCCTCTAGAAGAAACTGGAAAGAGCGGAGAAACAGTCTCTTCTGGAGCCTCCAGAAAGGAACACAGTCCTGCAAACACCTTGATTTTAGCCCTGTGAGACTCAAGTCAGACTTCTGACCTACAGAATTGTAAGATGATACATTTGCATTGTTTTAAGCCACTGTTTGTGGTAGTTTGTTTTGGCAGCAAGAGGTACCTTGATGAATGGAAGGAATTGAGATAGACTATAAAGGAGAAGGTGGGATCCCAGACAAGAGAGCAGGAAAGATGGGTTTAAGGGAGTTGAGGATAAAGAGTGTACACAGAGCCATCTAGTAGAGCTTCCTGCGATGATGTAAATGTTCTACATCTGTGCTGTCTGATGTGCTAGCTACTGGCTACATGTGGCCATTGAGCACTTGACATGTGGCTAGTGCAAGTGAGGGACTGACTTTTAGATTTTAATTCATTTAAAATTAAATGTAAATAGCCACATGTGGCTAGTGGCAAGTGTATTTGACAGCACAGGCATAGAGAACATTGAGTTTGAAAGACTAAGACCCAGCTTTCAGCCTGTCAGGCCCACACATAGAGCTTCTGGACACCATTACATCACCAGTCCCTCAATGACTCTATGAGGACAGCATTATTATGCTGATCCTCATTTACCAGATGAGAGAACTGAGGCACAAAGAGCCTGAATAAGTTGCCCAGGATCCCAGACTAATAAGCCGTGACTGTTTCGAGGATTCCAGAGCCAATATGCTGCTCCATGACACTCTGCTAGCTCGATACCATACTGTACAGTGCCTCTTAGTCTCTACTCTATGCCACCATGGGAATTAGAGATGTGATGAAGGCCAAAGACAGGGAAGTACAGGCTGCCATGAGGTATAATGAGAGAGGCCAGGGAAGGTTTCCCTAGGGAATGACATTTACTCCGAGTGATAAAGGCCAAGCAAAAGAAGTTAGTGGAACAGAGTAAGTCCCAGGCAGAGGGAACACGTGTGAAGGCTCTCTAGTGAGAAAGAACATGGTGTGTTCAAGGAAGTGGAAGACTGAATAATTAGAGTGGAGAAAGGACGGAAGTGAGTGTCAAGGGTTAAGGGTGGAGAAATCAGCAGAGGCCAGAGCACATAGGGTCTGGCAGAATTCTGAATGTTATTCGAAAGATTTGAATGCTATTCTAACAATTTTAATATGCATTCATATTATATATATATATATACACACACACACACACACACAGACACACAGACACATGCACACATATTTTTTTTTTTTTTTTTTTAACTTGTTGAACTTTTTTTTTTTTTTTTTTTTTTTTTTTTTAATTTTATTTTGTCGATATACATTGTAGCTGATTAATGCTCCCCATCACCAAAACCTCCCTCCCTTCTCCCTCCCCCCATCCCCCCCAACCATGTCCTTTCTGTTTGTTTGTTGTATCAACTTCAAATAATTGTGGTTGTTATATCTTCTTCCCCCCCCCCCCCCGGTTTGTGTGTGTATGTGTGTATGTGTGTGTGTGAATTTATATATTAATTTTTAGCTCCCACCAATAAGTGAGAACATGTGGTATTTCTCTTTCTGTGCCTGACTTGTTTCACTTAATATAATTCTCTCAAGGTCCATCCATGTTGTTGCAAATGGCAGTATTTCATTCGTTTTTATAGCTGAGTAGTATTCCATTGTGTAGATGTACCACATTTTCCGTATCCACTCATCTGATGATGGGCATTTGGGCTGGTTCCAACTCTTGGCTATTGTAAAGAGTGCTGCGATGAACATTGGGGAACAGGTATACCTTCGACTTGATGATTTCCATTCCTCTGGGTATATTCCCAACAGTGGGATGGCTGGGTCGTATGGTAGATCTATTTGCAATTGTTTAAGGAACCTCCATACCATTTTCCATAGAGGCTGCACCATTTTGCAGTCCCACCAACAATGTATGAGAGTTCCTTTTTCTCCGCAGCCTCGCCAGCATTTATCGTTCATAGTCTTTTGGATTTTAGCCATCCTAACTGGGGTTAGATGGTATCTCAATGTGGTTTTGATTTGCATTTCCCGGATGCTGAGTGATGTTGAGCATTTTTTCATATGTCTGTTGGCCATTTGGATATCTTCCTTAGAGAA
Source organism: Cynocephalus volans (assembly GCF_027409185.1). Lineage (NCBI taxonomy): Eukaryota > Metazoa > Chordata > Mammalia > Dermoptera > Cynocephalidae > Cynocephalus > Cynocephalus volans. Next base: position 136,132,017 of record NC_084461.1, on the reverse strand, counting down.
ATGCCTACTTAGCTCTTTTGCCCATTTTTTAATTGGGTTGCTTGTTTTCTTCTTGTAAAGTTGTTTGAGTTCCTTATATATTCTGGATATTAATCCTTCGTCAGATGTATATTTTGCAAATATTTTCTCCCACTCTGTTGGTTGTCTTTTAACTCTTTTAATTGTTTCTTTTGCTGTGCAGAAGCTTTTTAGTTTGATATAATCCCATTTGTTTATTTTTCCTTTGGTTGCCCGATGCACACATATTTTTAATGCTACTTCTGTATGGATAACAGAGCGGATGTGACCAAGTGTAGATTAGGAGAAGATGGTTAACTTCACCAATAATTATCATTCTCAAATTCTTACTGCAGAATCCCTCAGGAATAGCAGTGACATTTTACGCACATGTGTAACTATATATTTTCAAAGTGTATTTTTCCATCCCTTGGATTTTCACAAGTACCCTGAGACAAATGTAGAGATTTTTATCTCCATTTTGCAGATGAGTGAATCAATTCTCAGAGAAGGGAGCTGACTTGCCCAAAGTTCCGGTTGGTTAGTGGGAGAGCCAAGTCTAGAATCCATGTTTTCTTAGTCTCTTCAAAGATCTAGTCCAGGAAAGGTGAATTCAGAGCCCTCAGCTCTGGTCAGAGCCTCCCCTCAGCCCTCTCCTCCCTGCACAATGAAAGCAAAGGTGGCCCTTACCTTTCGAATGCCATCGTGTTTCATCTCGATCACGTGCAGAGTGTAGTTGGTCCGGCGTCCTTTCTCATTAAACTGCACGTTTCCTGTCAAGCCTTCAAACCGCACCTGGAAAATAAAGCCAAGTTGTGAATAATGAAGTCAGACATTGCACTTCATGTTTGTGTTTGCTTTCTATGATGAAGTAGAAATCCAGAATCTAAGAATGTCATACGGGATGAGGTCTTGGGGTAGCCTGGATGCTAAAACTCTCCACTCCCTTGTCCACCGCAGGCATCAGCATTAGAGCACTGACCTCTTTCCCCCTGAACTGGGACCCTTCCTGAAAGTCACTTTCACCCATTACTTTAGGCAAACACTAACAATGGGTCAGGGTGCATACTGATGCGAGATCTCTGCACCATCTCTAATCAAACAGCCCCGACCCCCCCAACACCACCACCATGATAACCGCCCTTCTCAGACACAGGTCTGAAGATGAGGAAACTGAGGGAGGCCTGCAAAAGAAAGGAACTGGTGTACCATCACTAAGTCAGGAGAAAACCTAAGGTCAGAAGCCGGCCTTATGTTGCCTCGGCTATGCTTGAAAATGATTTCTTAAATTCTTTGTGAGTCTGAGGAATAAAATACCTTAAAGTCTAAAGACCTGGATTTCACTCCAGCTTCCTCCTTAACAGCCAAGCAATCTCGGGTGATTCACCTTTCTAAGCCTCCAGTTTCTAAAATTCCTGCCCTGTCTACCTTAAATGACACAGCTAATGTGAAAGTCCTGTAAAGACTGTAAGGCACCTGAGAAAAAAACCCTTTATGTTCAGAGCAGAGCATGCAGGGTTTTAAAGAGCTGGTTAAAATAAAATTTGTATTGGAACCCCAAAATATGCAGCATGGAGTTTCTTTCCCAGTAATGGGTCAAATTAAACTTTCATGGCCTCATATCTTCAAGTTTGTATTAAAGGTCAAGTGGTCAACATGGTGATCCAAGACCTTTAGAGTTGAGCCTACGGCTCTGTGGATGACCAATAAATCTAACTCAAGTCCACCCTCAAATTGAGGATAAGTTTAGTGTATGATCAGTTCAGGTATAAGAAACCACATTCTCTAACAGTGACCCACCATGTGTCCTCTGATCTCTCTTGTCTAAGGCCAATGAGGTGTCTCTACCTGTTACCAATACACTGCCCTGTGACCCACAACTGTTTATTTCCCCCCCCCTTCAAATAGCTTAAAAAGAAGCCTTGCAGAGTTTTATCTTTTCCTGACAGCGGCTAATTCCTCCGTCTTTAGGAGGTATAAGAATAGCTGGGGTGTGTGTGTATTTGAGAGTGAAAGAGAGAGAATATGTGTGTGTGTGTGTGTGTGTGTGTGTGTGTGTGTGTGCATGCCTGTTCTGAGGCTGACCCTCTCATGCCTTCTGGTTTGAAGTCTCAGTGGGGAGGCCACTACAGGCCCAGAGCACTGAGCAAATTATACAATAAGCTCTTAACTTTCTCAGATGAAATTTGGAGAAATCCCTGGCTCTGGAAATGTCTAGACTGTCTTTGCTTTTCAGAGAGAAAACAAAGTGCAGATCCTGCTACAAAGAATAGCAGAAGGGAGAAATTCCAGTCCATGAACAACTTCACCTTCTTCTCACCTTGGTCATCTCTTGCCCATTTTTAGCTTTCCCGTTGGTTTAGGTTCAAGATAGGATTCTTAGGTTGGTAGGTACCAGTTTAAGTGACTGATCTGGAAAAAATAGGCTGGGGTGTAATGTGCAGATGACAGGATTACAGATTTGGGTACATTTGTTCAAACAGAAAGAAGTGTCATTAATGACCAAATGGGCATCTGCTTGTTGGTTCTAGTCTCAAGTATCACACTAACCATAAGTATGGCATATTAGAACGGTAAATTGCATAATCTATGACCCAGGTTCCTCATTTGTTTAATGGGACCAAACAGAATTATGTCTTAAGGTTGTTTTAAGGATTAAATGAGATATTTTATAATCAATGTTTGGCAAATATTCAAGAAATGCTAGTTGTTATTATTATTGTTACTAACAGTGGTACTAATACTACCACCACTTTCCAAGTGTTTCATGTTTATAAAGAACTTTCATATATATCACTTCATGTCTATTTATAGGAATCCCCAAAGTATGTGTTTAGAGATCATGATTTTCACTTACATGAGAGAAACCAAAACTCTTGGAGGGAAGATGATCTGCTCAAGATTTATGATTAATCCTAACCCTAACCCTGACCCTGACCCTGACCCAGAAACATTCCCAAGGTAGAGACATTGAGCACAGTGGGGCAGGGTTGATGGACCAGAGAGAAAACGGCAACTGTGAGAAAAACTGAGACTTCCCAGGCCCAGGTCTCTAGCATGGTGCCTAATTATCTGCAGGGAAGCCCACCAGCCAACAATCACGCCATCGCACACTCACATACGCACCCGCCCCAGCCATATGCACACTCTCACATATACTCACACACTTTCTCACACACAGTGCCTCTTAGTGTGCCACCATGGTTATTAGAGATATGATTAAGGCCAAGGACTGCCACGAGGTATAAATGGGAGAGGCAGGTCTAAAATCCAGAGCTGCTGATATCTTCTCTTAAGATACCAAATGGCCTCTCAAACAGGAGCCAATGCTACTGTGCTGGGCTTTAGGTGAGTGGCACAGAAATGTGCAACATAGTGTGTTCTACCTGTTTTCTACTGCCACCCACTATTACTGCTGGGTATTTCCCAGGCTGTGCTCTGTTCATGCCTAACTATACTCATATTGTCCTGGGCTTATCATTGAATCTATCTGTTTCTTGATTTCCTCTTCAAAGAACTAAAGTGCTTAGCATATTATTTGGGACATAAGTGTTCAATACCTAATCTATATTATTTATATGATGATGATTATTATGACTACTACTATACTGTGCTGTGTAGAGTGGGTAAGAGGTATAGAACCTAAGATCTAAAATTGAGGCCTCTGGTCTAGTAAAGTGTTGTCTTAGAGCAGGGGACTCCCTCAGCAGAAATGAGGATCTTATCACTATCACTTTTACATGTCCTCTTCAGTTTCCAATTAGGCCAAGAGTCCCACCTACAAAGATGTAGTGACCTGAGGGCCCCTTGTATCACCACAGTGTTTCCACAAGAAGCTGATTATATCTGATGTTCAAAAACCCAGCAAGTAGCCAGAGCACAGGTTATTTTGCCCATTTTACAGATAAGATCATTGAGACAGAGCTGATGGCACTTGGATCTGGGATTCACAGTAAGTCACTGAGAGGCCTGGGGTAACTGGTGGTTCTTACTGTCTAGTTGGGGAGGCCAAGACTTACACACACTGAGATAAATCAAAGTATTATCAGAAAATGGGAAAGGAATTGTATATTGACAAAATAAAATAAAATTTAAAAAAAAAATGGGAAAGGAGATATCCCAGAATCACCACTCCATGACGGCAGAGCAATAAGAGGTCAAGAGAATGATTCAGCCCCAAACCATTTATCTGGAGAGCCAGGATGCAGAATCAAAGGAAGAAGCTTCTCAGAAACACCCACTCTGTATAAATCTTGAAACTGCTACCCACATCCATCAGGTCTGAGCTCTGGGCACTCATCCCCTTCTCTCCTTGCCCCAGGGTGACTGAGGTCAGACTGACGGAGCCCAGGCATTTCTCTTTGGTTTCTGCTCCTGGAACTCCCATCGCCATCCTGGCACCTGCCAATTCCCTCCGTGAAAGATGGAGAATTGACTTTGGGATTTCTGTTAATGGCATCTCAGAGTCTACCGCCAGTGGGATGCTGAAACATACATTTTTTTTTCCTGCCTGGTGCTGGGAAAGTGCTGGTTGATGTCTCTACCACTTGATCCGTGTTAAAGAAAAAAATATTCAATTACACTTGTTTAAAGCATGGTAAGGAAGACTTTACTCAGGACCATTTCGATAGGTGCAGGGACCACTGCAATGGGATTTTTGCAGTAGGGGAGGGAGATTGGGCACAACTCCAAATACAGCATGGGCAGGTGAGAATTTACAGGCAAGGAGCAGGGTGGGGGTCAGTGGAAAGAAAATTACTAAGAAGAAATACCCAGGTACAGGGGATTCTGGTTAAAGTAACCTAACAGGATTCTTGCTGAACACTGGCCAGGGTGGTCAGACATCACCTAGATGATGCTGAAGAATGAAAAACCCATGGGCGGTCCTTGCTAATTGACTTAGCAGAGTTCTTTCCTAAATCTGGATTTTATAAGGAAGTACACAGATGTGTCTAGGAGAAGGTTCAGGAGCCTGACTAAAGTGTGGCCAAGCAAAGAATCTTCGTCAGTTACCAACACTGACTCCTCTCCCCACTCCCACTGGATTCTGAAAAGCATCCCTGGAGGAGACAGCTGAGCTGCTCTGGACCCAGGGCTTCTATCACCTCTTTGGCTGCCTTCACCTGACCCTACCTCTTGGCCCCTCCTCCTGGATGCTCACTGTGTGAAGGCTGGGGGCTGGGTTCCTACTGGACCACATCCTACTTAATCTAGCTAGGGCAAATCTCAGGACCTGGCTGAGTTTCCACTTTCCCACCTGAACAAGGGGAAGAATAATCCTGGTTCTAACTATCTCAGTTGCCCCGAAGCTCAAAAAAGCATATACATTATGCTTTCTTAACATACTGAGCCTTGTAATGAGTCAGTGAGGGAGGTAGGGCTAAGAAGTTTATGTCCATTTAGCAGATGACAAAATTCAGGCCCAGAAAAATCGAGCAGTTAGTCCAAGATCTCCCAGATAGTGCTTGAGAGAGCCATGGTTGGAACTCAGCTCTTTTCTTCCTAACTCTGTATCAGGCCAAGCATGATGCCTACAGGTCCTCAGTGGCACCTCACTCTAGGGTCTTGCTGGGTATCACTGATACCTCTGCCCTGAACCTCCAACCCTCGATTTACTCCCTGTTCAAAGTTACCCTTCCTTTAATGCTTGTGTTCTAGTCTTCATCTCTTATTCTGGAATAATTGATAACATCTCTCCCTTTCACTCTTAAGTGTCCCAGTTTGGGTGATCAATTACTTGGTCATTCTGCTGAAAGTACCAGTCACCCTCCCACAGGAAGGCTTGCTGGTGTCCACGTTCCTCGGGGATGGCATTCTGTTCTGACCATGCCCAGCACCATGAGCCCACCTATGCTATTTAGCTCATAATCCACACTTTTCTAGTAATTATTTCTCATAAGCTTGTCTTGCCTTTGAAACTGAATCTCGAGTCCTAAAAGGCAGGGACTGTGTCTTACACTCCTAATGCCTACCCGGCCCCAGACTCCATCTAGCAACATGCTGGGCATACCTACTCTTTTATATGCTTAGTTATTGGCTGACAGATTGAAAAAACAAAGACTAAGATGGATGATCACTATTTAGGGAGGCATTCTAAACCTGAGGTCCTGGGATGGGTTTGTAGGAGTGTCTATGTTCTCCTCGACCCTGCTCATGCAGAAATATACATGGGTACGTGTGCATTTTTCTAGAAAAAACAGTCCAAAGCTTTTTGAAAAAAATCATACCCTCAAGTGCTTATGACCTCCCCAATATTAAAACCTGACTTGAGGAGTTGGGTCTTCTCTGCCAGCCAGAAACTGACATATGGGCACCCTAATGCCGCCTCCTTCCTGGAGTGCTATGGGCTTCCAGGATGTGGGCTCATTAATATTCGGAATGGCTCCCTGGATGGCAGGTAGGGGGCAGACAGGCAGGTTGATTATCTTCACTCCGCTGCTAAGAAAATTACAGTGGTGTTGGGGAGGAGGGTGGCAGTGCAGGGATACTACCAAGGGCCATGTGCTGCTGGGGGCAGGGCCAGAGCTCTTGTGTTTCCCCTGCCTGGCTGGGCCTTTGAGGCATGACAGCAGTTAAGCATATAGAGTGAGGGGTCATCTAAATGTGGATTAGAGGCCCAGTTTCACCGTGAGCTAGATAGTTGTATGATTTGGGGGCATTTTTAATCTCTCTGAAGCTCAGTTTCTCCATTTGCAATGCACACTTAATAAAACTAACTACTGTAGAGTGTTACATCTAGGATTCAGTGAGATAATACATGTAAATGTTCAGAGCCTTGTACATAGTAAACCTTTAACACATATGATTACCATTATTTTTAGCCCCAACATGTTAGCCCTCCAGGTAGGTTGTGCCTAAGTCACAGATATCCCAGCTCTGACACAAGCTGAACCACAGGTCACCTCCCACTGTGCGATCTGAAAGCCAGCAGTCAGGGAAGCTGGTCTGGGTTCTAAGGATTGGAAGCCATCAGGATTTTTCCCAGCCAGTGGTGGGCACAGTCGCTCCCTGGTGGCATGGCTATTTCAAGAGATGAGTCTAGAAGGCAAAATGGCTGGAAGGTGGCCATGACTGTGAGTGGAAGGCCCCAGAGGTAACGCTTACAAGCAAAGTACCTTGGGGCCAAAAAACAGGCCTTATCTGAGGCAGTAGGGGGAGCTCTGGACAGGAGTCTGGTCCAGCCTCCACTGCTAAGCTGCTGTGTGGCCCTGGAGCAGTCACCGCCTACTCTGGGTCTGCTGTCTCATCTACAAAGTGAGGGAAAATGGGAGTCAGTAATCTCTAGGTTCTCTTGCAGCAATAAACTCTTTTGTTTCTAGGTGCTTAACAAAGATTTGAAAAGGAATCAGTCTGAACAGCTAATCTTAAGGTAAGAATGTTCTGGTTTACCTTTTTGTTTTCTTTTGTGGACTAGTTTTTGTCCTTCGTAGAGATGGAAGGGAGTTTCTGAGGGCAGGCCTTGCCTTCTCTCATCATCCCCAGTGCTTGGCCCCCCACCAGAGCACACAATAGGCGCTCAGGGTGCAGCTGATGAAAGGCAGGCTCACACTTGTCTTGGCTCCAAGACAAAAGAAGAGATCATTATTCTTTTGACCATGGCAACTGCTTCCTCTCAAACCCAACTGAGGGCAGAGTGGAAGAAAGCAGACATTACAACCATTAGGAAGTGAGCTAGAACATAAGAGAGAAAAAAAACTAGACTCTGAATTCTTCGAGCCAGTTGAGCCTTGGGGGTTGTCTCTCCAACATCCTTATCTTCATGGATAAGGAAAGGGGAGTCCACAGGAGAGCTGAATGACTATTTCAAGGTCACCCAGAGAGTCAGGGGCCCAGTGGGACACAGAGCCCTGCTCTCCTGCCTCCTGCTTCACAGCCCATCCTCCCAACTCATGTTGTCTCCCAGGTTTCATCCCTGTTGTGCTAGCATCAGAATATCCTTTAGGAAATCATCAAGATGGGAGAGGCAGGGGAGATGGAAGGGCTGTGAGCTGAGGACAAGTCCCTGGGACCTTCTGAAACCAGCCTCACATTGCAAACAGAATCTGTCTTGACTAGAGTTGGGAAGAGCATTTTAAATCAGCTGGGGGGCAGGCGCTGCCCTAATGGCAACCATTCTGGAAGCTGCCTGGTGTCTGCTGTTCATAATAAATACAAATGTTCAGAGCCTTGTACATAGAAAGCCTTAACACATCTTAGCTGTGATTATCATTATTTTTAAGCCCAACACGCTAGCCCTCCAGGTAGGTTGTGTCTAACTCACGGACATCCCAGCTCTGACACATGCTGAACCACAGGTCCCTTCCCACCATATGACCTGAGGGCCAGCGATCAGGACAGTGGAGACCTGAGCCCCAAGCTCTGGGTTCTAAGGACTGGATGCCATTAGGATTTACCCAGCTGGTGGTGGGCACAGTGATTTGGGGGTCACCTGCATAAAGACCAGGGTAGGGCAGAAATGGCTGCAGGTGGTCTTCCTACATGCTGTTCCTGTAGTTAGCAGGACTGCTGCTTAGCTTCCTCCCGAAGGACAGAACTCTGTATTCTCCTCTATGTGAAGGCACTTCATTTAGGCTGAGGAACAGCTGGTGAGGTTCCTTCCTCGACTCTTTCCCCAGGTTGTGAAAATCGCTACAGCTGTGCTCATGCGGTTGGAAAACAGGTGGGAATGGTTGTACATTTTGCGCTACATTTCTTCTTCATTAAGAAACACTCCTCCCCTGAGAGCCCACATTCACCTTCTGTTGAATGCAGTCTTAAAAGTAGAGCTGGTCTGACCCAGGTTGGGGAGAGTGGGTCCTGATGGGCATTTGCACCACAATATCTTGCTGTCGCTGCCTCACCACTGTGCCTGCTGCTTTGTCATTCCCTTGCAGTGAGCACTGCCCTCTTCCCCCAGTCCCTCTGGAAATGCAGCCTCTCCATCAGGAGGCATCAGAGGCACAATATGGTGCTACCCATTGGCAGTTTGAATATCACAGCCTGGGCCTGAAGTGCTTCTGGAGACTTCTAGGAGCTCCAAGACTGATAAAGCGATGTCAAGTCCCCAGAATCTCTGAAACCAGAGATGTGAAATATATGCCCACATGTACCACTGTCTCATCCTGCTTCCACTGCAGACAGATCACTAACTGAATATTTATACTTTTCCTTGTTGTATCTGGATTCAGCCTCAGAATCCTTCGCATAGCCAATTGATTGGACTGGGCATAGCCATTTTCTATCCCTATCCTTTAACTGTTCTTAAGTGCTAACAAAATTGGTGATTGCAAGGCTGAGAAGCAGGAAGGTAGGATCAGAATTATATTAAGTGAAACAAGTCAGGCACAGAAAGAGAAATACCACATGTTCTCACTTATTGGTGGGAGCTAAAAATTAATATATAAATTCACACACACACACACACACACACAAACCGGGGGGGGGGGGGAAGAAGATATAACAACTACAATTATTTGAAGTTGATACGACAAGCAAACAGAAAGGACATTGTTGGGGGGGATGGGGGGAGGGAGAAGGGAGGGAGGTTTTGGTGATGGGGAGCAATAATCAGCCACAATGTATATCGACAAAATAAAATTAAAAAAAAAAAAAAAAAAAAAAAGAAGTACAGAGAAACATTTTCAGGGTCCCAGTACACAGTAGGTAGGCTCCCATGAAATGTGCACAGGGAGCAAAGGTAATGAAAAAATCCAGAAAATCAGAGCAAGCGGGGAGGGTTTCCAGGAGACTGATAACATGGTCCAATTTCATCCTTGGGTATTTCAAGTCTCCTTTCCAAATACAGAAAATCACCAGCTTTCCTTTTTTAGCATAATCCCTAAGCAGAAAATACATACAGCTTTTACACTATAAGGAATGACTATTCCATATTACTGTTTATTCAGTTTTTTTTTTTTTTTTTTTTTTTTTTAATTTCTACATGAGCTTCCGTGTAAGCTGAGAACCATTAAAAACAATGCATGGCTGTTCTAAATTTTAGGCATGCTCTTTCTTTTCTTCTAAATAGCTTCATTCTGCCTGAATTTGATGCTGAAGTCTCCCACAAGATAGGGCAACCATTGCTGGCCTTACCTGCTGTAGGGCTCTCTGGATGTCAATCCCCTGGCCCCAGGGCACAGCTGGGTTAGCCAGACAGTCCCCAGCATTTCCCCGGCGGGATATATCAATCCTCTGCCTCCGCAGGCTCTGGAAAGCCTCAGCCATCACTTTCACCCCATCGTAGGTAAGCGCAGAGGTGTACTAGTGGGAGGAATAGAGACAGTTAGGCATCCGAGAGAGCTGACAGGAAGGCAGAGTTGGGAGCTGTATCTGGGAATGTGCTTCCTTGTGATGAGTGTGCAGTGGGCCAGGTGTAAGGTGCACGGGGTGGAGACAGTGGTGACCAGGTGGGGAGTGCCTGCCCCTTCATATGGGGGCTGCTTCACCATGCTAGCCAATGTTGCCCTCCCAAATTGTGAGTTCAGTACTGTTAGACGTGACTTTCTAAGAGAAGCCAGAATTCTAGATTTTTGTGTTCAATCTTGCAATTTTTAAAATGTGGTTCAATTGGGAAAAAAAATGCATAAATTAAATAAATACAACACATCTGTAGGCTGGATACAGCCCATGGAAAACCAGTTGGTTTTCCCTGCATTACAATCAGCAACTGGGAGCAAGAGGAACTATTCACTCCACTATCCCTCGTGACAGTAAAAAAAAAAAAAAAAAATCTAAGAAAGGTGAGCTCTTAAACATTACCACATGTGGCTCACCTAAGTGGTAAATTTTCATACTGTAAACTTTCCCCTGTGCTTACTCATGATAACTTTCCATTTTTTCCCCTCCTGACCAAAAGGGGGCTAAGATGTCAGTAAAACAAAACCAGGATAACAGTCCAGGAAAATATCTTCTGGCTTTGGAACCCATGTCTGTCTTCTTCACTGATTTGTTCCCAATACCTATTGTGTTGTCTGGCACAGTGTAAGTTCACGAGAGAGAGTTGTAGAATAAATGTATGAGTACTTTTTCAATTCTTAACTTTGATCTCTCACTGTTTAAAAAAATTACACTATATTTAGGTATTTTTGTAATCTGCTCCTCTTTTGGAAATTGGACACGTATCCACGTATTAATTACCTCCTATGTGGTTTGCTCATTGCTTTAAAGCACAATTGTGATTTTGTTTGCTTGAGATCATATTGAAATGTCTTCATTCTTGAAAAGTTAAATCAGTTGGAACAGTAGAAGGATGAGAATTGTCTGTTATATGGCCTGCCATTTACAAAAAGAAATTGACCAAGTGGCAAGAGAAAGCCTGCCAAGCATTCACTGTTTGCCCTAGATAAACAAACTTGGCTTTGGAAACCTTCTCAACATTGGGTTCCACACAGCCACTGCCAAGCTATTTGATTTGACATGGGAAAGAAAAATTACTTGCTATCTTTATTCTAAACCATTCTCAAATAGCAAACAAAATAGATTTTGGCTGCAGGATTTAGAGCTGTATTGCCAGGAAGTGAGAAGCAGATAGTCCGCATGATAATTGAGAACTATGAGGTGGAGAGCTGCTCCGTATTCCCTAGTTAGGTTCCCCTGATATTTAGCTGGGCACATGGCTGACCAGAATCACTGCACAACCCAAGGAGGCTCCATTCACAAAGAAATGTGCATCCTCCTGAGCTGTGCAACATGGCGGCCCCGCCCAACACAGAGGCACCATTTTCCAGCTTCCCTTGCAGCCAACTGGGGTAGTTTTCTAAGATGTGGCCAATGGCATGTGAGTGGAAGAGCTGTGTGTGACTTCTGAAAAGGGTTCTTAAAGGAAGCAGTTGTGTTTTTCATTTTCCTTTTTTCCTTCCTGCTGGGTAGAATGCTGAGGTAATGGTAGGAGTTTAAGCAGTCATCGTAGACTATAAGGTAGCAGCCAAATTCTGAGGATAGCAGAAGAAGAACATAAAAGAAGCCTGGGTATTTGATGATTGTGAAGCTATTATATTATATAAGCCATGGACTGCTGACTCCTGAATGTTGTTTACATGAGAAACAAATAAATGTCTATCTTTTTAAAACCATTGCCATTTTGGGTTGTCTGACCCTTACAGCCTATACCCGTAATCTTTGTAGATATATTTCCCTTAGCTTAGAAACCCCATTCCTTTCTGAAGGCTAACTCTTCCCAGAAATCTAGGGCAGGCAAAGAAACCAGGCTGGTCCCTCACTGCTGCTGCCCATCCCTCACCTTGGGTCTTTTCCAGTCCACCCGGGTGTGGTCTCGAGCATCGCTGTTCTTCCACTGCTGCATGATCTTGGCTGGAATGGTGTCCGTGTAGTTCACCAACTGGAAGCCTGTCACATTCGCACCACTCTCCTTGAATTTATTTAAGTCGATGTCCATGAAGCCCTGTGGAGGGAGGAGGAGGAAGAAGTCAGAACATGCTTCCTGGATATATTGACTTAACCTTGTTACAGAATCACAGGATTTTCCACCCTGCTCCACAAGGTGAAACTGACTTGACAGAGAGACAGTTGTGCCCCCCTTCCTTCTGAACTTGGTTATCACTTAGTTTGTGCACAAAGATAGCATAGTGGTTAAGAGTGCTTGCTCAGAAGCCAGCATGCCTGGGTTGAAGTGCTGGCTCTGCTACTCATAAGCCACTAGTTGTACTACCGTGAACTAAGTTACTCAATGGTTTTCTTACATGAATAGTGAAGGTAAGGAGGTTGGGTAGAAGATGCAATGTGAGGACGCATGTCAAGTTTGTGGTGCAGACTCAGTGATCAATAAGTGGTGGCTGGATTATGATGGCACAGATATATGGAACAAAATAGAAACCCTGACAAAGGGAAATATTTTATGTACCATCCCCATCCTCCACCCTTTTGAGAGAAGAAGAATCTGAAGTTCATCAGGGTAAGCACCTATGAGTTCCCCAAAGTCACCATCAAGTGTGCGGAAGAGGCTAGATTCTGATCTGATCTTTCATCCCTCACCCTGCACGCTTTCCTGTATAGTAGACTAGGTCTTCTCTTCCCAGTGAGGCCTGATCAATTCTAACATCCACAAAAGATTCTTTGTTGGGAATGAAACTTTCCACTCCAGTCAGTGAAGTTCAATCAAATTTAGGAAGCCTTCAACCTCAAAAGGAAACCTTGTATTTGTATAATATATTCAATAACATTTAGTACTTTCATATCTATGTCCACATTGCACAATATCTTTTTATTATTTATTTATTTATTTATGTTTATATTTTATTTTATTTTGTCGATATACAATGTGGTTGATTATTGTGGCCCATTACCGAAACCTCCCTCCCTCCTCCCTTTCCCCCCTCCCACCCAACAATATCCTTTCGGTTCGCTTGTCATATCAACTTCAAGGAAGAGCAATTGTTATGTCTTTTCCGCTCCCCGTTTTTTTTTTTTTTTTTTGTGTGTGTGTGTGTGTGTGTGAATTTATTTATTTTTAGGTCCCACCGATAAGTGAGAACATGTGATATTTCTCTTTCTGTGCCTGACTTGTTTCACTTAATATAATTCTCTCTAGGTCCATCCATATCGTTGCAAATGGCAGTATTTCATTCTTTTTTATAGCTGAGTAGTATTCCATTGTGTAGATGTACCCCATTTTCCGTATCCACTCATCTGATGATGGACATTTGGGCTGGTTCCAACTCTTGGCTATTGTAAAGAGTGCTGCGATGAACACTGGGGAACAGGTATACCTTCAACTTGATGATTTCCATTCTTCTGGGTATACACAATATCTTTTATAAAGAAAAATTGTATGACTGTTTGCCAGATAAAGAAACCGAGAAGAGTGGAAGAATCAACTTGCATAAAAGCATTCAGTGAGTTAGTGGCAAAGAGAGGACCAGAACTAAGGTCTTCTGTTTGGCAATTCACTAACTAGCTCACTGACTCACTCACTCATTCACTTCACTTACTCATTCATTCATCATTCAACAAACAGCTTTGAGACTCTATTGTGCACTATTCTAATAGTGAATAGAACAAGTTCTTTCCCTCATGGAGCTTACATTCTAGTGGAGAAGACAGACAACAAACAGATAAATATGTAGCATGGACTATACCATGCAGCATAGTATCATCCAGCATAGTATACTCTGTGCTAGCAATGAGTCCTAGGAAGAAAGATAAAGTGCAGTGAGAGGACGGGGTGAGGGGCCAAGGTCAGGCTCTGGAAGGAATGATCAGGATGAGCCTCCCTGAGGAGGTGGTACAGGCACAGGGACTTGAGTGAGGGGAGACTTTTGTGAGTGAGCTATGGGGACGTTTGAGGAAGAGCATTCTGAGTAAAGGTCCAGAGGTGGGAGAGTGCTTGGCATGTTCCAGAAACAGTAAGGAGGGTGATGTGACTGTAGCACAGTAAGAGAGAGGGAGAGAGGGTGGGAAATGAGGTCAGAGCGGCAGCCCCAGGCTGGGTCACAGAGAGCCTTGTGTTAACTTGGGTTTCTTTTTAGGTATAATTGGAGGCTGCTGCAGGAATTTGAACAGGATCATAAAGTCAATGCCTTTTTGGTTCCATGGCTTAGGGAAATTGCCAAATCCCAATGAGTGAAATGGGAGAATGAGCAGAGGAAGCGTTATGGTGAGTGGGGGAAACCCTGGGTGCTCGTCCCAGTTCTGTCTCAGGATCCTGTGGCACTGTCCATCTCTCTTACTTTCTCAATGACTTCTTCTAGTTTTCTTATCTAAAAGATTGGACTTCATGACTTAAAGACATTCCTCCTGTACCTGTGCCTCTGAAGTTCCATCATTCTTTATTGTTTCTATTTTAAAAACAAACCAAGCTTAGTTGTACTCAGAGCCTTTGCCTTTGCTATTCTCTCTGCCTGGAAATGTGATTTCCCTGGCCAGCTCCTTTCCATCTCTTGACTCTCAGCAGAATGTCATCTCTTCAGAAAGTTCCTTTCCTGACCCCTTACCGAAAAAATTATTCTTGCCCTGAGAGACACCGTCAGCTCCCCACTCATTTCCACTCCCCTTTACAAACTGGTATTCCACTTTACCCACCTATGTGCAGGTGGGTAATGTTGTTAATACATCCAGAAGCAGCTCTCAGTAGATACATACCCCAGGATCCTCTCCTCCAGGTGGCATAACCCTGAGGTGTGCTCTGCACTGACAGCTAGAGATCTCTAAGGGACCAAGCTCCTCCTGCAGAAGCCTGCTGTGAAAGTGTCTTGATTTTTCCCATCCCTACCTCACTTCCCTGCTCCCCTGCTGGAAGGATTGGCACCCAAAGAAATCACTTGTATTTCAGTCCTTGTCTTAGGATCTTCTTCTGGGAGAACCCAATCAAGTCACCCCCAAAGCCCTGTCCAGTCAGTTCTATCCCAGTGACCTGTCAAGGTTTCTCCAGAGCATTTTCACCATTTGAGATGATCTTGTTTACTCATTTGTTCCCTTGTCCTCTCTCCTCCCATTGGAATGTCAGCTCCATGAGGGCAGGGACCTTTTCTGTCTTGTTCATTGATGTGTCCTAGAACCTGCACCTAGAACAACGCCTGGCACAGAGTAGATGCTTGATACATATTTGTTGAGTGAATGAATAAAAGAGACATTCCTCAAGCAAGAATGCCAATTAGCCAGGGGGAATATGAGCAGCGGGCAGCAAATGTCAGTGAATAATTTCAATTGGTTGAAAAGTAACTCAGACTGGAAATACCTTTTGAGATTAACTTGTCCCATTGCCACAGTTTACAGAGCTTCACAGAGGTAACTGATTTGCACAGTGGAGCTAGCAAGCTGTTAGTAATGGTAAAATCAGAATTAGGTTCCCTACACAATAAGCATTCCAAGGTCTTATACTAAAAGCATAGCCATTCCACAACTGCTTAAAAGCTAATACAAAATTGAGAAATTTCCTATAGCTTTTAGATACTTTACAAAGAACATCTTGTTTATAAAATAATTACTGAGAGAATAAAATGAAAATTATCTCCCACAGTCAAATTCTGTTGCTTGAAACTCTGTAACAAGCTCCTGGGCATTTCGTACCGACTGCCTCCATCTCCAACATAATGGAGGCCAAAGGAAATGGCAGAGTTTGTTCAAACATAAATGCCACTCAACTATATCACCAGAATGTCTGACTACAAGGTTAGTGCAGACAAATCTTGGTAACATATAATCAAACTGATAGAACCCTCCAATTGAACTACACTACTCCCCTAAGAAAGAGTGAACAGAGAATGATAAAATGAGTACAAAGCTAGGATGTTACATAAAAGAAACAAAACTGAGAAATAACTTGGGGTCTATGTATGTTCATCTAATAGCTTACATCTTCCCTTCTAAGTGAGATTTCATGTTGAGAAGGATAATTTTGAATCCCTACCAAGTCCTTAATCACTAAGAAATGAATCTCTCATAGTTACTTCATACTGATTCCTCTGTAATGCAAGAAAATGCACTCTGCCAATATAAAAATGTGTTTTAGACTAAGAAGGGGAAATAAAGGTGTTAACTCTTTGACCACTGGACCACTGGTTAACTGGAAAATTCAACTCTCTCTATTGCTCCTAGCACTCTCATTAAACAAAATTTAATTAAATAATTTTCTAATTTTCTTTGACATTTTATTTAAAAAAAACTTGGGGGGTAATATGTGGTAATTAGTACATTTTTCTTTATCTTCTTTTTTGCACTATTAATTATAAAATATTAGATAATGATACTCTATTGCTAACTATATTCTATTAAAAATTTTAACAGTGAAGTTTGATTGTCATTACTCTGAGCCATTTTGCCTATTTTGTAACATGCTCCCAAATGCTGAGTCCACTGAATAAAAATAAAATTAATCTATGGGGTGTTTGTTTTTAAAGTTATTCGGTGTTTTTCAAGTTACTTGGCACAAGAACTCAGGTCTCATAAATCCAGACTCTTCCCACTGTCCCCCCAGCACTGGCACCAGATGCTACTCTTTGTACAGTGACTCTGTTTCTCATCTAAAATGGAGCTTTGTGATGAGTGAACTCCTGGGGCTACTAGGTCATTATGCGTTGTCTGCTGCTTCTGCACTTCTGTGGAATTTCACACTGTCCCATGTGTGACTAATGGATGGGTGACATGAGAAGGATGCTATGCCTAACGTCTTCACTCAAGTGCAAATGAACTGGCTGATAAACTACCAACTCTCAGGATAGTGGTCCTTAAGCTGAGGGACACATCAGAATACCTTAGGACGCTTTTGCAAAACAGCCATCCTTAATGACTTTCATTTAGTAGACCTGGAGAGGAAACTGGAGATCCATATTTTGAAAAAGCTCTAATGCTGGCAAATCAAAAATCAAGGTTCAACATACTAAAATTATAAAGGTAATCATCATCACAATTCCAAATAATAGCATAACCAACAAACATTGAGGACAGAATGTGTGGGGTAGTATGAGATGAGTCATCATCCTTCTAATGGTGAGTCATACATAGGATTAAAGTTGATAAAGGAAGAAAAAGATACATAGACATATTTTGTAGAAGTGTGGAGGAAACCATCAGAATAACCAAACACAGAAGAAGTTTAAAATAATAAACTTCTAAGAAGTATGAGATTGGAAAGAGCATGCATTTGCTTTCTCTTTTACACCCTTCTGTAATATATATATATGTATATATTTTCTTTTCTTTTTTGCCATATAAATATGTTACTCATTCCTACTAGTTTTAAAAATAAAAATAGATGCTCAGATAATTCTGATGTACCTTGCTGGTTAGAGATAATTTATTAGTCACCGGAAAGTGGGGGAGGGAGTAGCAGTGATAGGACAGGGAAGAGAATTCTTTGCATTTATTGAAGCTTATAGTTTGTCAAGAAAGCCCTGCTTAATTTGTTATCTCCTGCCTGGAATTAAAGAACACTGGTGCTGTTAAATGCTCTCCTGAAACACAGCTTCAGAAGCATTTCTCATAAGAATAACAAAAATGACAATAACGGCTAAAATGCCACTTGGTATGCATTATATAACTTCATCCAAACAACCTTTTGAGAGTTTTGAGGTTACTGCCATTTAAAAATGAAAAATTAAATAATCAATTGATAGACAACTTTAGATTTATTTTAAACATTTCCTGAGAGGCCATATCCTGAGCTAGGCATTCTGCTAAATGCTTTATATACATAATACTATTTGATCCCCTAAATAAACCTGAGAGGTAAATGTGCATAGTAGGCACTGGATGCTTATTTGCATAAATGAGTGAGTGAGGATCCATCCCAATTTTATGTTGAGGAGCCATGGCTCAGAAACCTTTGGAAAATCCCTGAGATCACATAGCAAGCAAGGATTCAAACTGTGGTCCAGCCATGAAATCTGTCTTCACCAACCAGAGGAGGAACATATGAGTTTAGAGTTGCAGTATAAAGTGGCCATAGATAATACTAAATGAATGAGCATGGCTGTCCCAATAAAATTTATTTTTTGACACTGGAATTTAATTTCATATAATGTTTACAGTATGAAATATTATTCTTTTGATTTTCCAGTGATTTAGAAATTCAAAAACCACGAGCCAATACAAAATCAGGTGGTGGTTGGATTTGACTCATGGGCCATACTTTTCTGACTCCTGATCTATATAGAAGCAACAATTTTGGAGATCAGATGAAACCCCTCATTGTACAAATAGAGAAACTGAGGTCCAGAAAGGGGAATACCGCCTTAATTTTTGTATGGCTGGTTAGCAGAGTAGCTTGCATTAGAATGTGTCTCCCCTCTATACACAGTGGAGGAGGAAACACAATGTTGAAAAGCCATCTGAGTAAAATGACTGGGAGTGAAGTGCTCAGTTAAGTAAACTAGTTAATATAGTCACTCCATCTATTATATATCAATTATAATTTCAAAGGATTAGAATAAAAAGACATTTAATCATGATATCCTAAAGAGATGTTTAATACTATAACTACATTGGACATGCTTTCATTTTGCTGTGAAGATTTGGAGCATGCTTTAAGGATCCTGAAGAGGCTCTGGGCCATCATTATGAGTATTAATTACCACACGTGCTTGGAAACAAAAGAATTGATTATGTGTGCTTACTGGTTACTTAACCTCTCTGAGGCTCAGTTCTCTAGTCTTCCAAATGCAGATATAATAGCACCTACATCATAGAATTGGTAAAAGGTTTAAAAGAATCAATACAATTAAGCACTTAGAACTTTGTTCAGCACATAGTAAGTGCTTAATGAATGTTAACTATTATTATCATCATCACATTTACCACATCATTATCATTGGGTCAGGTGTGGTTAGAACTGCTTCAAATCCAGGGACTGGGTCAGGCAAGAAGCCTGAGAACATGAAGCAGGTGTACAGGAACACAGCATTTGGAGGATGAAAAGCTTTATCTTCAAAGGTGGATTTCCTTTTCTCTGGGATTCTTTCAAGGTATCACATACAAGCTGTTCAGCCCTCATCATCCAGCCTGTGCTGACACCATACCCATCACAAGGAGTGAGTGAGTGTCCAACGTTAAGGGAAAGGAACAAGGAGGAAGGTTTATTAAACAAGTCCTGGGTCACCGGAAAGAACACTCCCTTTACCCCATCCCCTTGAGATCTAGAAGAGGTAAGATTAGGGCAAACCAAAGAACTTGTATTTTATACTCTGAATGGCACAAATTGCACATACCAAGTTTCCCTAAATTGTCAGATGAAATCTTAGAGGACAGCTCCACAGAGAGGAGAGTTATAGGGAAATGCAGTTTAAAAAGTCCTGTTAGATTAGAAATGTTTGAAAAAAGTGGGAATGTTCAGCCTAGAAAATAATAGCAGTCTAAGATGGTAAGTGAAAGATGTATCTGAATCTCAGAAGGGATGTCATGGGGGAAAGGTGAAATCAGGTTTGTTCTCTGAGGCTTGTTAAGGTAAATCAGAGCTATAAGTGGTCAGATGTTATGGGAGGCAGATTTTGGCTAAAATAATAATGAAAAAAACCATAGTGCCTAACATGTATCAAACTTGTACTATGTAGCACTGTGCTAAGTGCTTTATTTGAATTATTTCATTAATCCTCATAACAAGCCTAACAAGCAAGTACTATTGTCATGCCATTTGCACATTTGAAATGAGAAAACTAAAGCTTAAATTAATAGAGTAGTTCCAGCCCAATATAGTTCAGTTAGTGAGAGACAGAGACCATAGTTCTAGCACGTGACAAGACTCTTGGGCTTGTTTCTAAACACTGTACATCCTGCCTAACTAACAGTGTAGTCAGTCTGATTCATTTATCTCCTGTCCTGCAATAAAGTACTTGTAATGGTCTGCTTCTTTATGCTAAGAAGGAATTAGCAGATTTCCATGAGACCAGGTCGGTTGTTTGCCGCAGCTCCTTTAGGTGTGCTGGTACGTGGAATGTGGACCACAAAGCACTTTATTGCTCTCTCTCTCTTAGGCCTCTCCTGGTTGTCTCTTTGAAATGGCAGTGGTTCTTCTCATCTGCCCCATTTGATTGTGAGTTCCTAGAGGGCAAGGACCTTGGCCCCCACATTAACCACACTCAGTGCCTGGAGCAAGGTGCATGTTTAATTCATGCTGAGGAATGAAGAAACAAAAAGTCTTTGCTTACCCTTTTCATGATTTTCTTATAAACTTCAATCCTGCCACCTCTTACTTAGCCTCAGCTTTTGTCTTGTGGATCAAAGAGGGTTTCTTATTGACTTTGTACAGTATATTGTGAACCAGGTCATAAATAAAGAGTATCAGGAAGAGTTTTCAGGACAACCACATAAATTCTGTCCTGTCTTTGAACCCATGAGCTGTTTGCCCCTGGGCAGTTGTCTCAATCTCTATAGGTATTAGCTTATTGATTTATAAAACAAGGACATTGTCTAGATCAATGATCTTTCAAGCTATGTTCCTGGTTGCAGGCATTTTAGAGCTTACCGTGTTGGGTTAGGAGATAGGCAGAAGAATGGGGCCTTAGAGTCCTACCCTCTTCCGTCTACCAAATCAGCCCTGCTTTTTATCTGTTTTATATACTAGGGTTCTCCCACAAGATTCCATTAGAAAACAGAGCTCCAAACTAAAAAGTTTGGAAACTTCTGAGCTAGTTGATTTCTCTCTTACAGGCTCTTCCAGCTTTGATCTACAATTCTGTGATCACACAGGTATGTGCACATGAATATGGATATATGTGAATTAGTGTATACTCCTGGGCTGAGGACTTAATTGTGTTCTCAGATACCCATGTCTCTGCATAAAAGTCATCACATTTTCCTATTTTAGACACATGCCAACCAAACCTTTAAGGTGTCCTTACTTTATATAATTCCTGGTAACACACAGGCTTATTTGGTTCCCACAAGGTCAATAAGACATTATGGCTGTGCTTAAATCAGCTAAAACACCATCCATACTGGGGAAAAAAGCATTAGTGTTGACTTACCCAATTACATTTGAAACCAGTGAGGCAGATACCTGCACACTTGGATGTCTGCAAACATACCAACAGACATACCTCTTCACTCAGGTGTCCATTATTTACAAAGCACTGTAAAAGTTAGGCAGGGTCTCACAGACCTATTTCTCTAAGTCCTGGGATTTAGGATAATGCTGGCACTTTGTGGCAGAAGGTCAGGGATCCCTAGACTGGACTGTCGATGCAAGGCTGCAGAGGTGTCTGGACTGGGTTTAGATTCCCTAACCTGGGATGTGTTCCCCTCATCTTACCTCTGCTTTAACTGGTTGCAGTCAGAGGTAACACCTGACCAGGAACACCTCAGAGCAAGAGCCAAAGGTCAATTCAAAGGTCAGCCTTTCAAAGTTTCCTGGGATGAGGTGGGCCTCTATGGCTGGAGCTCATGGTGGACCTGAAACCAATAGCATCTTTCCTGTTCATAATCAAAATCTTCCTATCCAAGGAAGGTGAGGCAAGGACTCATAACTAACCCAGCTTTTGAAGAAATGCCAGCTTCTACATTCTTAATAGCCTCACATATAGTACGCATCCATTGAAGGCTTGGTGAAAAAATGAATGAAAGTCCAAACAAATGATAAATTTGAAACCTACTGGGAATAAGGAAAGAAATATTTTAGTCATTTATTCATCCATTCACTCATTCATTCATGAGTGCTTAATATCACCAAGCACATTCCAGACACAGGCATGTAGCAGAGAAGACTTGCTTTCAAGTTACTTAAGGCCTAGTAAGAAAGGCCGATATCACACAAGGAATTATAGAGCAAAATAAGTGGACCCATACCTGACCCTGGAGCTCAGGGAAGGCTGCCTAGTGGCATAATGGAGCCTGAAAGAAAACGAGCCTTAGGTTGGGTGAGAAGGATGGGGAAGAACACTGTGCATGCTCTGAAGTTCAGAGTCACAGCAACAGAGGACAGCGTGTTGCAGGAACTGCCTGTATACATCAGCTTGGATTCAAACCTCAGTTCTACCACTTCTAGCTGTGTGACCTCGGGCATTCTACAAAACCTCTCTGTGCCTCGGTATCATTTGCTGCAAAATAAGACTTATTACAATACTTATCTCATAGAGCTGTTGTGAGGATTAACTGTGTGATATGCCAAAGTCTTAGAACAGACCCTGGCATATAGTAAGTACTAACTAACCTATAGCCTGATGTCTCCTGGGGTTCCATTTCCCTCCTACTATATTATCTACTTTTCTGTCTTGAAAAGAGGGCAGGTAGGGCTGGCCCAGTGGCGCACTCGAGAGAGTGTGGTGCTTGGGTGCGCAGCGGCGCTCCCACCGCGGGTTCGGATCCTATATAGGGATGGCCGGTGTGCTCACTGGCTGAGCGCGGTGCGGGCGACACCAAGCCAAGGGTTGCGATCCCCTTACTGGTCACAAAAAAGGCAAAAAAAAAAAAAAAAAAAAAAAGAGGGCAGGCAAGGAAACAAGGACTGAATCCTTCTAGTCATGCATCACCCCAACCACCTACCAAAATTGGTGCTCGTTGGGGGGTCCCTCCTGCTTCTAAGCTGGTGGTGGCAAGGTGTTTCCATGCTGTGGCAGAGCAACAACCACTACCTTGCATATCTGAAATGGTCCACAGGACACTGACCCAGGGTGGAAAGGGCCATTCCAAATCAGCCAAGGATAGGTGCTGGCTGGTTAGCTCAGGTGGTTAGAGCATGGTGCTGATAACACCAAGGTCCAGGGTTTGATCCCTGTACCTGCTAGCTGCCAAAAAAAAAGGTAAAAAAAGTCTATTTAGAAAAAAGAAAAAAAAATCAGCCAAGGTCTGCATGGTTTGCAAGATCAATGGATACAAACACAGGGTGCTTGAGAACACCTGGAACAGCCTCATCCTTATAATAAAGAAGCCAATGTGGCTTTGAGATTTTTTTTGTTTTGATACTTCTGGACTGCAGAGAGAGTCAGGAAAACTAGAACCCTAAATTGCACAGTTGGGAAAGTTTTTTGGATAAATTTATTTCTTTTGAAAACACTGAGCCAAATCTTGAACAAACAGACCTCTTGGAAAAAATTATTTGCACAAATAATAAGTCAGGGCAAAGTTCGGATAAGACCCTGGACTTCTATTTTACTTGTTGTTCTAAAACTTTAGATAAGTTAACTTATTTTATCTTTATCTTGTGAAGTACATATTAATATTCCCACTTACAGATGAGGAAATTGAGGTATAGAGAGGTGAAGTGACTTACCCAGGGACACACAGCTAGTAAGTGGCTGAGCCAGAATTTGAACCCAGGAAGTTTCAGGAGGAAAGGAGTTTATTTTTTGGCTTTGGTCAATTATAACACCAGTCTAAAGAGTTGCAATAATTTCCCTGATTTGGGCAGTGTGACCCAATGGAGAACTAGCCTAGTCTTTGGAATTGGAGAGGTTTGAGTTCAAATTCTAGTTTTAGCCACATGACCTTAAAAAAGGTCTTTCAACAGCTTGAACTTCATTTTCCTAACTCATAAAATGGGACTATAATCTCACCTTTCTTGGAGGAATGCAGAAACCGTCAGGGGTCTCTACAATGCATTATCCTAGAGGATAGGGGATGAGTGCAAAGAGTAACATAAACTCTGCCTTGTCTGATGGGATGCTCGGAGCCCCTAGGAGGAGAGCAATCTTTGGCATCTGGGATTTGTCTTTTTTCCCATCCACACCCCTTTTCCTTCCAGATGCTCTCTGCAGTGTCAGCTCTCATGACTATAAAGTGATCTTGTGTTCTGACTGTTCCAGAAGAGTGAGGTGAAGACAGAGGGAGAGAGGGAAGGCTGTGTGGGAGGGAGAAGGGGAAGGTGGAATGAGCCCTGCCAACAAAGAAAGACTCTAAAAGGGGCACAGAGAGTAGGAGGGGGTGCTTCTGAGCTTCTTGGTCTCTCTGTCTCTGCCTCTCTCTCTTTTGCATGTGTGTGTGCTCGCTTGCATGTGTGCACACACACAGAGAGGCATATAGGCACATTGTGAAAATAAAGAGAAAGGCAGCAGGTGGGAGGAAAGAATCAATAAAGATGGAGCAAATGATTGCTCCAAATCCTAGTCCAGCTCTGCTGTTTAACTTCTGTGGCCTCAGACAGATCACTTCCCTTTTCTGGGCCTTGTGTGTCCATTTCATAAAATGAGGGGCTGGGTGGGATCAGCTGATAGGGATCCTTCAGCTCCAACTCTGTTAGATTGTTCAAACCAGAGCGAGGGCAGACTCTTCACACAACTGCTGGCCATGTGGATGTGGCGTCATGCTCCTCCCCAGACTCCTTGCAGCCTCTCTAGCCTATGATTGCCATACTCTGACAGCTCAGGTGGCCATTTATGGGGCTTGCGTTACTGTCACAGGCTGTGGTTTTCTCTAGCATTCTTTTTAGAACTTTATTTACATGTTCCAATCTACCTGGAAGACAAGAACATGCTGCTTCCAGGACAAAAGTTAAGCCTGTGCTTCTTAGTGCCTCTTGCATGGGCCCAGCACAGTGCCAGGCACACGCATGGGTCCGGCACGGTGCTTGGCACACAATAGATGGTCGTTTGGTCAGCTGTAAGAATCACATCCTGTGTGAGGGCACTGGGGGAACTGGAAAGTGTTCAGGCCAGAGGAGCAAACATCAAAGAGCAAAGCAGGGTAGCCATTTCCAAACACTCAAAGGCTGCTTTGTGGAAGGGCAGGAGACACAGTCTGCAAAAGCCCATGGGCGGGTAGAACCAAAAGAGATGAAAAGGTGACACAGGGTGAGCAGAACACAGACTGTGTCCTGTTCGAGGAAGACTGTGGAAACTGTCAGAGGCTTTGAGAAGATAAAGGAATGCTTCAGAGATATGAGTTCCCCATCACTGGGTATTATTCAAGCAGGAACCAGATGGATGGGCTTCTGTTAGGGATGTTGTAAATGAGATTCTGGCCCTTATGGGAAGTGGGTTAGAAACCTTTTTAGGCCCATCTCTACCTACTAATTTGCATATTCATAACTGGATTCATATTTCTGCTATCTCTGCTTCTTTTAGCACATACATGAGGAGTTTGTCTTTAAGTGTATGTGATGTGTAGGTGCAAATGTTGTTTATTTCCCAAGAAGCCATTTCACTCATCTGTTCATTCACTGACTCTTTAAAGAACACCTGTTACATGCAATTCACTTTGCCAGGACTGGGAATTCAACAGTGAACAAGGCAGGCACGATCCTTCCTCCAGGAGCTTACAGACAAACAGGGAGAAAGATATTATATAAAAGTGAATCAGTTGTCTAATCTCAATTACAGTAAGAGAAAAATACCTGGGGCTATGGCAGCATAAAACAGGTAGAGAAAATTTAGACTGGGAGGAGGCAGAGGGACCTTAAAGATAATATCTCGTCCCCAGACATAAATGTCTTCTTTCTTCACTTCCTTCTCCTATAATGATAATGATGATGACAATGGTGATGATTATTATGGTAATAATTACCAACATTTATTGAGTGCTTATTTGGGGCCATGCATTACTATAAGCATTTCATATACATTATCTCACTGAATTCTCATAACACCCCATGAGGAGGTAGATAATGTTATTATTCTTTTTTTAGAGATGAGGCAATGGAAGCTCAGAAAGGGCAAGTAAATTAACTAATGTCACATGGCTAATAAATATAAAGCCAGAATTAAAACCCAGGCCTGTCTGACCCCAGAGCCTTCCAAACGACTATACCAGCTGCTTAACTGGAGGATGCAGAACCCAAATGTGACTGTGTGTGGCACTGAGACAAAAGGAAGAGAGGCACGAAAGAAAGTGGGTAAGCTCAGCCTTACAGAAGGAGGTTAACAGATTTCTCACCATAGGGGAGCAGGGAGACTAAAGAACAGTTTCTTCTTGGGGCTCATGCAGCAGAAGGAAAGTGGAACAGAGCTGGGGGCTAGGACTAGCTGCCACATGGACCAAAACTTCCAACCCTAACATTCCACAGGAGTTAATCTGCAATCTCATATGGAAATGGCTGACTGCCCTGGTCCCCAAGTACCCCAGTGAGACCTGGGATGGCCTGACCCCACCCTTTCTCCCTCAACTTCTCTCACACTAGAAATTATAATTTTAATGAAATTCCATCACTGTATAATGAAAAAGGTGTCCAGTGGGAGTTGTAGGAGCCTGAATTTGAATTCCAGGTTTACCAATGCCATTACAAACAAGATTTAAACTGAAGTTCTCTTGTCCAGGACAACCCCCTCCTTTTCCTGGGCATCTTACCCAACTCTCCCTGCTCAGCAGTCACATGGCACAGAAGTAAGAACACAGACTTTAGGGTTTTATGATCCTGGATGGGAGGCCCAGCTCCATCACTTTAAAAACCTTGTGACTTTGGAAAACTCACTTAACCTTCCTGAAACTCAGTTTCTTTAACAAGCTCAAGGGCTGTTGTAAGTGTTTAATGATACACATTTAAGTGTTTATCACAGAGTCTAAAACGTAGCAATCATTCAATGAATTGTAAAAATTACTGCCATTGTTACTAGGGGTTTAAGAAATTCTAGTTCAGTAGCTTGGCATCAGGTTAGCCTGATCACCAATCCTTATGCCCACGTCACTTGGTTTCTGTCATATTCCTGACAGCCAAACTCCCTTAATTAGGTTCCTGCCTTCCTCCTCTGCAGCTCAGTTGTGTGAAGTCTCTGAGACTCAGTTCCCACATCTGTAAAATGGGGATGATGAATTCTACCTTGCTTACTTCACAGGAGTATTATGACTTTCAAAACCCAGTGGTGGGAATATGCAAAAATGTCACATAAGCTATAATATTGTTTGAAAATGGAAGAGATTGATATTATTACTGTTATTAGTCTTCCAAAAGGTACCACATGGTCTACACTGGGCAATATTGTCCAACAACTTCAATATTTCTCCAATTGGGGTCTGTTGGGTCTGCATAAATTCTCAGGGATCTGCTAGTTCTCTTCAAGACTTTTAAAATATATGCTTTTATTCCAATAAAATTCTAATTGTAATATTAATAATCTGGTCATTTGCTCCATGGCTTTGGTATTCACATTTGCAATCACAATGGCATTGAAGCATTTACTTGTTGGTGCTGTGTTTTCTGAACTGGCTCCGCAGATATATTACAGGGACCACAGGTCCTGTGCTTTGAGAAACACTTGTTTGGTCTAAGATTTGCCGCTGTTGGGTCACAAAGATAAGAGCTATAACTCTGGAAGGCTCTGGCTGGCAGATGTCTGATATAACCACAATTTCAGACCAGGGATTACTTGCAGTGTCAGTGCTGGGATTTGGTGGAGCACTAGTGGCCAGATGGGATGGCTTTGTGCTCTAGTGGGTTCCAGAGCCTAGGCATATTGACAAAAAATAGTGGCACAGCTTTCCAATTTGTGGATGGTTCAAGTTCACTTTATGGACATACCGATGGTATGGAAATATTCATACACATCTATCCTATCAAATATATATAAAGTATAAATACATAAGCAAGCATATATATACATACACGGATACATACACACAATATGTACAGATGGGTGAATTTAATATATGAAGTAAGAATTTTCCACCTGTGCTGAACACTTTTAACTTTTTAAAGCATGATGGAATCTGGCAACATATTTGGTCTCCCCAGTGACACTATATGAGTGGGTAGAACAGGAACTATTGTTCCCAACTGACAGATGAGGAAACTAAGGGCTGGAGAGTTGCCCAAGAACAGAAAGCTAGCAAAGGGTGGCATCTGGACAAAAAGCAGATTTTTTTTTTGACTCCTTGTCCATTATCTCTCCTCTCTGACCCACAATCTCCTTCTTTCCTCTCTTCCGGCAGCCCTCCAAAGGTGGCTATTTGAACCCCGAAAGCATTCCTCCAAAGTGATCTGCTAGAAGAAAACTGCTGGCTACTTTGTACCTCGTGCATTCCAAAAGGGACAGAAAGAACTGCAAAATAAAAGTGTAGCTCCAACCTTTTGTTAAACCTTCAAAAGTCTTCCATGGTTGCTAACTCTGTAATTACATCCTAATCACAAACACTCTGAAGGAGAAGGTCAGTTCCATGCAGCAGTAGGCTAATTATGTGGTGGAATTTCTAAAAATTATCATCTTATAAATTGCGTTATTCCTCTGAAGGGGGAAGAAGATACACCACACACTAGACTATGTTTCAAACTGAATTAATTAGTAATTTGAAGCCTAATTATCAACTAATCTATTGGAACATGCAAGTCTTTTGTATTTGGATGGTATATGCAATTTGCATCCTATTAGCTGGCAGTTGTAAGGATTTGAGAGCTCATTAGGTCAGAAGAAGAAAAATGCAGATCAGAAGGCTACAGCAACCCAAGGGGCTGAATTGGTGATGCTGTGACTAAGGGGTCACTGGCCAACAGATGGAGGCTGGCAATGTAATTACCTTCCAGTGGGGGTCTTCCAGTGGCTCTAAGGCCACTGATGCGTAATTTCTATTTCACCCCAGAGAGCTAATTATGTATGTCCCCACCCTTGTTCTGTGTATTCTCAAGCAGCACGATGCCCACATGGTCTTACTGACAGATGTCTTGGAGTAGTGGAAAAGGCACTGGATGCTGCCCACTACCTTTGGTGCTAGGCCTAGCTCCATCGCTGACTCGCTGTGTGACCCAGACCAAATCACACCCCCTTGCTGGTTCTGTTTCCCTACAAACAAATGAGATTTAGATGGAGCTGACTTCCAAAATCCCTTCTAGCACTAAGGACCTGGGATGTGAGGGATGGAAATGGTCTTTTGGGGGTGAGACTCTTGGTTCCCCAAAAGAGCCTGGACAGCCACCACTCGTTTAAAATGCAAATACCTCTGAGAAAAGTAACATATTTAACCATTAACAGCTGGGTCTAAATTAACCTATCTCAATAAACCTTTCTTATCTCCAGTCTTAACTCTAAAATACTGGTACAGCCAAGACAGAAGTTTTGAAGGGGAGAGAAGGGTAAGGCAAGGCTCTATCTAAGACTGGAGATCAGGTCAGAAAGAAGGACAGAATATAAGGATAGGTGGGATGCTTTGGTCTCAATTTTAGATCCATGACCCCAGATCTTGTGCTTTAGTTCTACGAATAACCTTTTTGATATTTTGTTCAATTAATAATTAATATTCCTCAAAAAAATAATCAACACAAAATAACATGGCTAAAACTGAACATGGTTATATGTTCAGTTAGGTAAGGTTGAAATTGAAAATTTCTTACAGATAAAAAGCTAAAAGTCACATCTTAATGGAAACATGGAAAACTGCAAAAACAGGCTAGGATAATAAACAAACTTTGTAGAAAAAGCTACCATTAAGAGAAACTGATAATTGTTCAAACTATCACATGGGAAAATCTGTTATTGGTTAAAATTTGTTGGGAGATGCAGTCACTTCCGAAAAAAATTTTAGAGTTCCTCAAAACATTGAACATAGAGTTACCATATAACCCAGCGATTCCACTCCCAAAGTATATATTGAAGAGACAAACTTGTACATCAATGTTCATAGCCGCATTATTCGTAATAGCCCAAAAGTGAAAACAACCTAAATGTCAATCTATCACTGTTGAATGAATAAACAAAATGTGATATCCACCCATAATGGAATATTATTTGGCAATTAAGAGGAACGAAGTACTGATACATGCTACAACAGGGATGAACCTTGAAAATACTATGCTAAGTGAAAGAAGCTAGTCACAAAGGACCATATATTGCATAATTCCATTTAAATTAAATTTCCAGAATAGGCAAATACATAAAAATAGAAAGTAGATTAGTAGTAGCCCAGGGCTGGGGAAGCTTGAAGGGTGGTGAGGAGTGACTGCTAATCGGTAAAAGACTTCTTTTTGGGGCAAAACAACATTTTATTTTCTTTCTTTCTGTACTATTTTAATTTATCAATATACAATGTAGTTGATTTTCATGTCCCTTTACCAATTTCTCCTTTTCCCCTCTTAAAACAAAGTTTTAAAATAAGATTGTGATGATAGTTTCATAACTCTGTGAATATATTATAAACAATTAAATCGTACATTTTAAATGGGTGAATTGTATGTGATTACATCTCAATAAAGCCTTTAAAAATGGGACTAAACACAAAAGAAAATTACATTTGGCCTTAGAAAAAACCAGCTGGAAGAATTAAACTTCATGATAAGAAAAGTAGATGTGTAAAACATGACCCAGAAAAAATAAACTTGACAGAAATAATGGTCACAAAAGAAATCTCATAATGGCACATGCTACTAGGTAAAATTTAATATGCACAAAGAATGATTTGATGAATCAAGTCTTCCTTGTAACATGGAAAATAATTGCACCTGATATCAAGAATTGCAGTACATTAAAATGAAGACAAATTAAACAAACAAAAAAGAAGACAGGCTTGTGTATACCATGTAGAAAAGTGAATCAAAACTAAATTGACATAATATTTTTCATGCTGGAAAATTTTTTCTAGTTAAGGATTTGTCAATACTAGTGTAATTATGATTTAAATATTTTTATTTATAAACAGTAAAAGTATCACTGGGGTCCAAATAGGGGCCCAAAACAGTGGGATCAAGACATCTTGTATCCATTCAAAGATGTGGTGATTTTGTCCTTATTGCCAACGAGCAGAGCCAATTAAAGCTGGAATTGTGATGACTGAGCAAACCTTGCCCACAAGCACGCTATCTTCCAAGGAAGGTTAAAAGTTTATAAACAGTGTGCAGTGATTTGACAAGTGGGATGTGGAGGAAAAATGGTAAATTTAGTATTGCCAGGTCTTAGCATTGAAGCTCTGCACTGCCCCTTACACCCATGCAATTCGCATCAACTAGAGACCGCAGAAGCAAGTTAGGGCCCAAACGTGGAAAGGCCCTGAGTGGAGAGCCTGCTGAGCTGTACTCACCAGATTTGCAAGGATGTAGTGGTAGCCAATGCCATTCTTCTCCAGCTTTATGATCTACAAAACACAATGGGAGGGGACTCATCAATCATACTAACAATTGAAGCTACAACAACAATAGTAATAATAGCAACTGACATTAATTGAGTGCTTACAACATGCCCTGCCCTATCTGAAGTACTCAAACTACAATATCCCAACCATCCAATGATAGTGACGTTATTGGTATCCTTATTTGCACATGAGGAATAGGCATAGAGTGGTTAAATAATTGTGTAAGGCTACCCAGCTATTAAGTGGCAGATGCAGGATTTGAAATCAGTTTTGCCTGATTCCAAAGGTAGAGTGGTATTATCATAACTCCAAGGACCCAGCCAAAATACTAACTGCACTCCTTCCATAAAGCCTTCCTCGTACACAGACATTCTTCGGTAGGTGGGAATCTTTTGTTGCATGGAATCTCCTGTCACTGTCATGACAATATCAGTGCTTGGATGGACAGATGGGTGGATGGTCAGATGGGCAGGTGGATGATTCCACTCCAGTTCTCAACCTTCAGCTCCTTTCATGAACCGTATGAAGATGCTATTCTTTCTTTTCCTAAATTTTGTGCCTTCCTCCCTAAGCCAGTTGGGCACTCAGACATTAATGGATCATTCAACTTGGAAGCTGGAAGGCAATGTCAGGATCATCTGGTCCAACCCTTCAATGTACAGATGGGAAGCTGAGGCCCAAAGAGAGGAAGTGATTTGCCCAGATCCCATAGTAGTCTGGTAGCAATGTTAGGACCTGACTATTGTGAGCTTTTCCATCTGATGCCTGATTATGGTTAATTACTAAGAGACAGGGTCCCCAAACACCCTTCCAATCTGAATGCAGACTGTCCCTAAAGATTGGAGCAGGAAAGATATTTGTTGAAAGAACTATCCAGGGATTTGCTTGGGCAATCAGACATACCATCTAGTCAGGAAGAGTTAAGACCGCAGACCTTTCTAGCCCTAGCTCAGCCTGCAAATTAACTTGATCTATTTCCTTATTGTTATTTTAATCATCAAATTGGGATTAATACACCCTGCTCGATGCCTCTTTTCCTGCACTCTTGCAAGGAGGCATAAAACATATGAGAGGAACTTGGGCTTTTTTTCTAACTGAATAAATTTTCAAGGTTATTAAAATCCATATTCAGACATATACTTAATTGGATGTATGTGCAGAGTGGCTCGCTTTTTTTTTAATGTGGGGAATAATTAAATGCACGTGCATACAATGAATGTTCTAAAACAGTGATTGTGAAATTCCAGACCATGGAGCTCAAATACTATTGGGATGATAGTTTTATTAATAATTCATTACTTTTTCATCATCTTGTCAAACGGTTTGCTGCCCTTTCAACAATGAGATACCTTTATCAAAAACCTATTTAGCTTCTAATATACACAAAACAGCAAATAAAAGATATTTCAAAGCCCGTCACATTCAGACAATGGAGAAGTATAGTCCCTGCAGGATGAAAGTAGGGATTGAAACATAGGAAACAGCCAATAACTGATCACTTCTGACCAGTAAAAATTAGCAATTTCATACGGTTCAACCTATTATGAACCTTCCCACCCATCTATTCACCTACCTATCCATTGACCTACTTTCTCTCCTTTACTATATTTCACAAATATTTATTAAGTGCTTACTACGTATGAAGCACTGTGCTAGCAACGTAGTATAAAGTGAAACAAGCATAGTTTTGCTTCCCTGGATGTTACACTTTACTGGGAGGAGATCCATAATAAATAGGTAAACATATAAATGCCTGTGCTATGTGCTCAGGGCACAGTATTGAACAAGTGAGGCAAACTCCCCATGCTCTCACTGAGCTGAGCTTTCGGCAGGGAGCCAGATGGTAAATACGTGAACAGATAAACGAACAAGGTTTCAGCAGGTGAGAAGCACCATGAAGACAATAAAAAGGGCAATGTGATGGATAGCCCAAGATGTCCTGGTCTACTCTCACTTCTAACTTATTCTGTACTTAAAGACTGTGTTATATTATTTGTTGTTTTATATATTGATAGAACATTATATTCTAATAACCCTGTTCTCAGCTCACAAATCTGCAGTGACTCCACATTGCTTACAGAATAAATCCCAAACTGTTTAGAATGGTTTCCAAGGATATTCATGATCGTGTGTTCATCTCTCTGCCATCATCTCCCATGGATGCTAAGCCATACCATGAACCTCAGTTCTCACATCCCTTCTGAGCCTCCAACATGCCCTTCCCTCCAGATTAAAGGCTCTTGTGCAGCCAATGGCTATCTGCAGAGATACAGACCCATCTCACATTTGGGATCTTTCTTAGGGCCTTCATTAATTCTTTATTCTTTCAATTCACTCAAAAATATGTATTGATTACTTACTAGATGCCAAGCACTGTTCAAGGCACTGTGGATACATCAGGGAAGAAAACAAAACAAAAATCCCTGGCCTCATAGAGCTTACATTCTAGTTGGGAGGAGGGGCTGGAGACAGAGATAGGCAATTAATTTCCTATTTGGAATCTGCAATCAATGTCTCTGTCTCCTTCCTTAGGTTAGGCAGAATGATTTTTATTAGACTGGAGAGACCCCAGTTACTGAGTGTTTGATAATGTAGGATGATGCCAAGAGTGCCAGATGGCAAGTCAGAGATGTAAGTTGTAGACTCATCATTTTCACTAACTAGTTGTCTGAGCCCAAGGCAAATTATTCAATCAATTTGACTATCGGTCATCCCATCTGTAAATGTGAGCATAAGCAATAAATCAAGTGGTCTGTAAGATCCTTTCAACTCTTTGGACTCATTTTTCAAAACACAAGAATGACACAATTAAAAACATGATATTAACATGCTATGATCTAAAATACCCACATGAACAAGCCACTTCCTTATAAAATACTTATTCTTTGACAGAGGAAGTAGGTACAGAAGGCAGAGGAAGAAAAGTTGCATTTTTAGGAGGTGACTTCCTGCTTTTCTTATATGCTAGCTGTGAGACCTTGGGCAAGTATGATCCTTCTTTTTTTCATCTGTGAAATGGGATTTGATAGAAGCTGTTTTATAGAGTTGATGTGAGGATGACATGGGATTATGCACAGAAAGGGCTTGGCATAGTGTCTGGTATACCGTAAGCAGTCAAAAAATAGCAATGTCTGTTGTCTATACCACAGAACAATACAGGACAAGTCATCAGTCTATTAAGAATACCTCATTATCATTCAGTGCTTTCTCCATTTCCTATCTCATCTCATCTTTTTATCAGTTTTGCAGGAGAGGAACTTTATTTCTATTTCACCGATGAATATACTTATGTCCAAGGAGGGGAGTAACTCAAGAAGCCAGTACTAGTTGGCACTATAAATAGCAAAAATAAGCAAATGTTCACATATGTCACTTACTGTGGGGTAAGCTTTGTTCTAAGTGCTTTACATGTACTGATTCTTTTAATTCTCACAAGAGCCCTCTCCAGGTGGCTATTATTATTATGATGATGATGATGCCCATTTTATAGATCAGGAACCTGAGATGGAGAAAGATTAAAAACCCAGTGCTGGCAGTTAGCTTAGTTGGTTAGAGTGTGGTGCTGATAACACCAAGGTCCAGGGTTTGATCTCTGTACTGGCCAGCCAAAACCAAAACAAAACAAAACAAAAAACAAGAAAACTTGGCCCCAGGTCACAAAGTTAGTAAATAAATACTAGAGCTGGGATTTGAACCCTATCCAGTCTCTGCTCGTAACCATTATCATATATGGCCTCACTTAAAAACTAGAATTCAAATCCCTGACTGCAGACCATAGAACTTCCACCTCAATGGAAACAATTTTTGTATATTTCTCTTTCCAAGAGCAAAGGCCAAATCCACACTTTATAAAGTAGGACACATACAGTTAATACCTTAAAGAATCTATGACTTTCAAAATCTCTCCCAGTTCTGTTGCTAAGGTCTCTGAGTGATTGCTGAGCTGATGCTGAGATTCCCAATGGGGATCCCAGGGGTCTTGAGGGCCATTAACAAGCTTTGTTATGTTGTCAACTACCTAAAAGTACCATCTTTTATTACATGGCAATGCTCAAAAGTGACTGCAAAATCTACTTGCTTGCTAGCTTAACTGAATACACAAACATAGTTTAAAAAGACAAGAGATCTACACAAATGCCTGTTAATTCTGTGGTGGGCACATGCTTTAGTTCTCAAGTGGGAGGAACCACAGTTTAGAGATCTTTGGCTAAAAACTGTTGAGGTTACAATGCCTCTTCGCAGGGTATACAATCAATTGATTTCTTAGAGACAGGAGCGTGTTCAAAGAAATAGTAGAAAGGGAGGTGGCTGCCACTTCCTTGCCCTCTTAAAACAGGTCAGTGGGCCAAAAGGATGAGATGCCAAACGCTGGATCAGTGAGTGACAGAACCTTGAGCTGAACCTAGGAATCTGGCTTTGCAGCCTGTGTTCCTAATGTGATAGCACTTCAAAAACTCTAAAATGCAATGCAATTTTCTTTTTAAAAATAAAGGGAAACATTGGAGGTAAGTTTTTGGCCAACTGATATGAGAACCATTTGAAGCCCTAGGTCAAGGCTCGCATTGCTTATGCTATGTCATAAAATTGTAGAATTAAATTTTACAAATTACAGAATGTGAGATAGAAGGCATCTAGTCTTATCCAGTCAAGAACCCTCCTTATAACCCTCTTTATCACACCCAAATCAATCCAGCTTCTTCTGAGTCATCTCCCACACCCACCCTGAGCCCTTGCTGCCTTCACTACCTGGCCCAGGATAGCATTAAGGCGTTCTGATTCACAGTCCACCACCACCAGCCGCTCCTTTTTCTTTTCCAGGTCCTGAAAGAGCATCCGGTATCCCTCCTCTGTGGTTGTCAAAATGTTGACTGCTGTCACCTGCCAGTTCTTCTCGGCAGCTGTGTCCAGGACTTTCTGCAGGACGGACAAGCCTGAACGTCGGATGAGTAGGATAGAGAAATGGCAGACCATCAGGATAGGCAGTCACTACCCCACTTCCACCAGCCACCCACCTCTCTGTCTACTCCCAACACCTCCCCTCCACCAAGCTCAGCTCCAGCTTTCTCTGACTGCAAGTCTGAACTCTGTAAGAGCAGGTGGTAGGTCTCTTGTGTGTCTATTTCCAGGACATAGTAGGAAGTAGAATTAGTGATTAAAAACATAATCTGAGGCTCAATTCCAATCTACTGGCTAAATGAGGCTCATTAGCCTCTCCAAAGTTTCGTTTTTTCAAAGGTTAAAGTGGTGATGTAAATAATGCCCACCTCAGAGTGTTATTATGAGGATTAAATGAGAATGTCTGAAACATGATAGAGTCTGATACCTGCAAGGTCTTTATAAATGTTAGCTGTAATTATTGAGCATTCAGTAACTGCTTACTAAATGTGACAACCTGGCATTTAAAGAGACACCTAATAACTTCACAAATGTTTGACATATCCTCAATACATAATACTTCATCTCTCACAGTAGGTGTTCAATTAATGAGTTAAACTACTCTCTTTTGATTTACACCCAAATGAATGGAGGATTTCATTACTCAATACTGGTTTGTTTCATCTTTGAAACTTAGAAGGTATGTTAGTTTCCTATTGCTGCTGTAACAAATTACTACATATTAAGTGGCTTAAAACAACACAAATTTATTATCTTATACTTCTGGAAGTCAGATGTTTGAGACAGGTCTTCAAGGTCTAAAACCAAGGTGTTGACAAGGTTGTGTTGCCTTCTGGAGGCTTTAGGGGAGAATCCGTTTTCTTGCCTTTTCCAGCTTCTAGAGGCTGCCTACAGTCCTTAGCTTATGGCCCCTTCAGTCTTCAAGGCCAGCAATGGTGATTAAGTCTTTCTCACATTGCATCACTCTGACACTGGCTCTTCTGCCTCTGACTGCCACACTTAAGAACACTTATGCTAACATTGCACCCTCCTGAGTAATCCAGGATAATCTCCCTATTTTAAGGTCAGTTGATTAGCAACCTTAATTCCATCTGTAAACTTAATTCCCCTTTGCCATGTAACATATTTGCAGGTTCCAGGGATTAGAACATGAACATTTTGCAGGGAGAAGGTCATTCTGTCTGTCACAGATAATTATTTCACTCTCACATTATTAATCAATCCTTTGTACCTATATCATTTCTGACTCCCAGTAACACTGCTAATCCCTTCTCTAGTGACCATTCATGAGTATCCGTCCTCAAGAATCATCTATAGATTGATTCTTCTATGCCTTCCTATTTTTGTTTCTTTTTCAGTACAAGTTACTTGGCATGTTTGAGCCTCAAATTTACTGAAAATTTACTACATGTCTGGCACTGTTCTACCAGCTTTCCTCTCTTTAATTCACTTAATCTTGTAAGGTAGGCACTATTATTATCCTTTATTTACAGATGTAGAAATTGAGGCTCAGAGAGAGTTAGTCATTGGTCTAAGTTCACACAGCTGGCAAACGGCAGTGCTCTAAGTTCTGAGTTTTGAGGTAGATGGAGCCCTTTTGAGAGTATGGATACTTCTGCCAACCTGGGAGATGATACTCTGTAAGCAAAGTCATGTTTTTCTGGCTTTGCCACTTCCAGGCTACAAACTTCATGATGCTGCAAAGCTGTCCTGAAAAAGACCTTCTCCAGATGACCCCCACAATTTCGGCTGTCTGAGAAGGAAAATCATCAAAATAGGGAGAGGGAAGGGAAAATCAGGGAAAATACGGTGCTTCTAGTCTCTCCCTCTACTGGCTCCTTCCCATCTGAATAACACTCTATCTGAAAAGCCATTTCACAAACCACTGCCTCCTCAGAAGTCTTCTAAAACTCCCTATAGGCAACCACACCAATCCATATTCCTCTGTCTCAGCGTCCAGGCCTTTCATGACCCATTTATTTATTTACACCAATAATGACTAAGTTCTTACAGGACTATTTCATATACAAGGTGACGGTGGGACACTACAGGACAAATGCTATGGGAGTTAGAAATAAGAAGAGAGATCTCCTCCAGATGTCAGAGAATAGAGAAAGTGGGACTTGAGCAGGCTGCAAAAGAGGGGAAAAATTCACTTATGTAGCTCTGAGAAGGGACGTGCAATGCAAAAAATGGGAGTAGCATGAGTAAAGATACAGAGAAGAAAAAAGTGTAGAAAACATGTGAGATGGTGTAAAATTCAAAGGAGACAGAATTAGAAAGCCCTGAGAGGGATGATGATGACAATGATGACGATGATGATAGCAGCTAACAAACAGAGAGGATTCTGCGCATTTACGTTGCAGGCCCTGAACAAGCACTTTCTAGTCATTATCTCATTCGATCTTCACAACACCTTTATGAAGTAGAAACTGTTTATTTTCATTATACAGATGAGAAAATGAAGGCACAGAGAATTTTATCCCCATTATATAAACGGTGAAACTGAGGCATAGAGAACCTGGCCAAAGTCAAATAGCTGGAGAGGAGAAGACCTAGGGTTCAGATCAAGGTCTGTCTGACTAGAGGCTGTGCTCCTAACAACCTGCCGTGAGCCATGAGCCATTCAGCTGAGGTCCTTAGTCTTTGAGTCTGGACTCAGGAGGCATGGAAGCTTGGTGAGCTACAGAGTGACATGGTGCACTAAGAGGATTACTCTCTCAAAGGGTGTGTTTCCACACTGTGAGTTAGAGATTAGTTGCCAAGAAAACAGTCCACAGAAATAAAGCATTTTAGATCATCCCCGCATGGTTTTCAGAGAGGCAGTGAGGCATGATTCTCCTTTCTGCTGTTAATTTTCTCTCCATCCCTCAACAGTGTCCCTCTTCTAACCGTTGGCTTACCCCGGTCGGCATCATAAATGTAGACAAATTTCTGCCACTTGTAATGGTCAATGATGCTGATGAGAGCATCCTGCAGTTCAGGGCGCAGCTGAAGGACAAACTGATTGGATGTGTCAACAGGAAAGCTCGGCGTAATGAAGCAGACGTGAAGGGCCCCGCAGAAGGAGGTGAGCATGTTGACAGTTCTCCGTTCATAAAACCCAAAGATGGCATAGACTCCTTTGGAGAACTGGGAACAGACTAGAAAAGGAGAAGATAAGCATTAATGGATAGAAGATGCTGCCAACAAGCTGTCAGATGGCTCCAAAATGAATCTGTCCACTAGTCCATCCATCCAGCCCATCACCTATTCATCTGTCTATCATCTGGCCATCCACCCACTCAACCAACTAATCCATCCATCCATCCTTCAATCTACCAATCTATTCAGCTTTCCACCCATCCTACTCATCTTTATTCATTTATCTATCCCACTTACACATTCATCTGTCCAATCCCACCATCCATCTGTCTAAGTCAAATATTTATTAGGTGCCTATTACATGCCAGATGTTGTCATGGTTATTAATTATAACAATGTATACAAAAGCATTTTCATATATTGCTCACTTTGTCTCTAAAATGACCTTGTTAAGGTAAAAAAGAGATGACTGGGTCATTTTTTAAAGGGGAAAAACCAAGGCTCAGAAAGTTAAGGAACATGTTCCAGGTACCACAGCTAGGACATATCTCAGTTGGGCAGATATCTTGACTCTTAATCCAGTGATCTTTCCATTACATTGTCCATCACTTTGAGGGAAAGCACAAAGAGATGTTACAGGAAGAAGGATGTCTGCAGCTATCACTGCTGATACACATTTAAGAAAACGGGACTTGATTTTCCCAGCCCAGCCCTTAGCTCTCAGTGTACATTTCTCTGCTGATGTTCATTTTGTGTCTGTACATACTGCTAGTGGATTTTCAGGCCCCCCCAGTGTATCAGCCACATTAATAGCTTAGATATGTGAACATCCCCATAGGATCCATTTTGTAGGATCCCAGTGCAATCAGGGATTTTACCAATCCAGGTTCGTGGTTGATTACACAGCTGGTTAGAATATAATGTTAATAAAACCAAGGTCATGGGATCAAACTCAGACCAGTCACTTCCTAAACTTCATTTTACTATGTGATACAGGATAAGAGTTCACAGTCTTTGCCCAAGTCAGAGGACCAACCCAAGACCATCCTGAATGCCTGAAAATTGCCTTCTCAATGTGGATGTTGAGGAAGGTCATTCATCTTTATCACGATAACAAAATTTTAGAGTGCTTTGCAGTCCTTTTAAATGTATCACGCTATTTAGTCCTCATCAAAATCCTGTGACTTAGGTATTATCAGTTTTTTCTTTTAAGATAAAAAAATAATGCTCTTAAATCTTTTGCTCTCTTTACTGTATGACATGTCTTTCTATATGGGGTCTTAAATTATGAACATCATGAGCACAGCTCAGATGTGTTCCATGAAACATCAGTCCCACAAGATGCTCCTTAAAACAGAAAAGTCTTCTTTGGTCAAATAAATTTGGGAAATGGTGCACACCTTGTCCTCATCTTGGAATTTTGTACTGCATACTAGGCTATGTAAAAGATTGGGAGGAATCCTATTCAACTTTTACCCAGATTTCGTCAAATCTATTTGTCCCCAGGACAACTTTTTTTTGGCGTGTGAATATTTTAAACCTGTTATTGAAGATCCTTTGGGCCATACTGCACTAGAGAGTGCAGTTAACCACTGGTACCCAATTGTCTATTGTGAGTCTCAGTTCTCAGTCCCAGAGATAAAGGGCATGAAAGCTTGTCTCTTAAATACTACAACTGAACAGCATAAGTCATCTGTCCAACTCCCACTGAAAACCAGCATATCATCTCCAGGAAACCTGGCAGGTGATCACTAACACCTGCTTGCATACTTCTAGTTACTGGGCCCTCACTACCTCTCGAGGTGGCTGGTCCACTGACTGTCTCCCCTTGAAACCAGGACCTCATGGAAAGCCTGCTCTTAATCCACTCTGCAGCCCTCCTGGTATTTGAACATGGTGCTCATTGCCTTGAGCTTTATGACATTTGGTTTTCAGAAACAAAATCCATTCTCTACCCCGAAGTCAGAGGGATCTTACTAATTAAAATACCAAAACCAAAACAAACAAAACACATTGTTTCCTTTCCTTGTGTAAAATCTCTTAAAGGTTTCCCATTGCATGCAGAAAAAATCTCTAATATCTGAGCATGACACAGATCTTGACCAGCCTGCCCCTGTGACTTTGCTTATCTTATACCACCCTTCTCCTCACTCCCAGCTCT
Source organism: Cynocephalus volans (assembly GCF_027409185.1). Lineage (NCBI taxonomy): Eukaryota > Metazoa > Chordata > Mammalia > Dermoptera > Cynocephalidae > Cynocephalus > Cynocephalus volans. Next base: position 136,090,538 of record NC_084461.1, on the reverse strand, counting down.
GGCCACTCTGGGCTTCCCTCTGTTCCTATAGGTCTGCCCGGGAGGCTCTGCACTAGCTGTTCCCTTTCTGCCTGCAATGATCTTCCCTTACCGCTTTGCAAAGATCACTCCTTTTCAGCAGCTGTGTCTCAGCTCAAGTCTCACCTCCGTGAACAGGCCTTCCTTCATCACCTCTTCTAAAGAGTGACACCACCTTCCTTCCTCCCACTACCCATCAGTCTCTATCACATCATCCTGTTTATTTCCTATACTTTAATCATTATTTTATAAAATAGTTTTTTTCATTTACTTGTATATATCTGTGGCCACTTGGGTCAATGTAAATTCCCTGAAAATAGGGGTCTTGTTTGTGTCCCAAAGCCATCAGGGTACCTGGGACATGGTGGATGCTTCGTAAATATTTGATGAATGGATGAATGAATGAACGAATGAATGATGAATGCTGGATGAGAGGGTCACATGACCTGCAGTAGGGGATGAGGAGGAGCTGGACCGGAGATAACTGTTGGGCCACCCTGGATGTCCTGCTCCCCCTCCTGGGTAGCTGTGTTCTGTAGTAGCTATTTATCCTCTACCACTCACACTATTTTCTCTTTCACCCTAATAGGACACTATCTGTTTGCATCTCACAATAGGAACTGACTTTAAATGTCTATTGTAATTACTAGAATCAAGATTTCCATAAATACAGATTTCTCTACCAGGAAGCATACATTGTATATTATTCTCCCCATGCTAAATATAGATTTGTCAAAATGTACAATCCATCTTACAGGGTGAAGTGTATATAGGGAGCACGTAAACCCTGTTAAAATATTATAATATGCTCTCCACAGTATTTTTAGGATCTCTTCTCTCCCCTTGCTGTAACAAAATATTATACTGTGGGATATAAATCTTATGTTCCAGATCTATTCCCTCCCATCATCTACTTGTCTTCACACATTTAGTTGGGCCTCTGGGGCCCTCATGGCTGGTGTTTCTTGCTGGGACTTTAGAAGTAGAAAAGAAAAGGGTGGAACGGGGGTGGAAGAAGTGGGAGCAGGCAAACATGATCAAATCCCTAGACACACAGGAGGCCAGGAATTTCCCCCCTCAAATTATCTCCCTATTTTTTCTCTTCTGCAGTCTCTCTTCCTTTAAATTGAATGCTTTATTCTTTAAAGTTAAAGGGTACATTTGCCCACCACTCCCCAAAAGAATATGGCTTGGAGTAGACTGGCCTGGATTTATTTGAGTTAACTCTGGCTCCTATATCTGACCTTCAAGCTGTCTCCTCATTTCAGCTAAACCTGAACAACATGTAGACAGAGAGACAGAGAGACTCTGTAGGCTCAAGGCCTGTGGGAGAAAGCAGTCATTGGTTAACTGTTAAGAAATATAATTAGTAGTGGTGAGGCATTTCTTTGAATCTGTCACAATAAATATTCAATCAGAAGAGATAACATGGTCCTGTGGAAAAAGAAGTAGATATGATGGCAGGAGACCTGGAAGATTCTCTTTTCGGCTTTATCACTACAAAGTACTTGTGTGACCTTGAGGAAATACCACACTATCCCGGGCCTCAGTTTTCCCATCGGTAAAATGATGGTTTGGATTCCAAAATATTTAACCCCTGTTCGGGCTCCGACATTCTAGATTCTAGTCTAATTGATTGGAAAATGTTTACTGACTTGACCATACTTTAGTGATTTGCTGGTCAAACTTTTAGCAACCTCCACTGCACTTTTTCAAATCCAGAAAGCAGGTAAGACTCTGAGTTCTTGAATTCCACTGTAACAAAATCCCAGCACTAAATCTGGATGCATTTGGAGTCTTGAGTTTTCTTTAAGATACAATTTTTGACCTGCCATGTGAATTAGTTACCTCGTAGAGGTAGAGACTGTATTGTCAGATGTGGCAAGCAGGAGGGAAGAGATGAGAGCATTCCAAAGCAAAATCAGAACTCTGTTGTGTACTGGTCTGATCACAGACTCTCACCCTGTTCATGCTGAATAAGAGTAGGCTGGACTTTTTGCGGTTTCCTCCATTTAAGAAAGCAGTGGTATATGTAATGCTTTCTGATAGCAATAGTTAAGAGCTGACATTGGAGCACTTACCGAGTGCCAGACACTGTGTCAAGGACGTTTCCTGACATTAACTCCTTCCATCTCATAAGGTACATTATAAATTGGGGAAGTGAGGACCAGAATCAGCAGAAGACAAAGCCAAGATCTGACCTTTACCAGTTTGACTACAAGGCTTGAGCTCTTAATATGATATGTGATATGCCATGGATGTTGGAAATAAATAGTCTTGGCACATGGGTCAGCTTCAGTTTCTGGAAAACTCACTCATGTAGCACACTGTCTTCCTTTGATGCCAGATAAAGACGCATTACTGCATTAGGGTCTATTGATATAAACAAAACAAAATAAAACAAAATCCAAAAAACTGGATGGTGTGTTTGACGTATTCCCCTCTTATCCCTGGGAAGAACATATATACACACATTTATTCTTCTATTCATTCATCCATCTGTCCATCCACCCATCCATTCACCAATCGACATCCAGCATCTGACACTCATGAGACACTAAATTAGGCAATGGAGATACAATGGTGAACCATGCAATCCTCTGACCAAAAGGATTGTCACCTTGACAGTGGGAGAGACTGACAACTAACCAGGCAACAGCAATTGTGTCTAAGTGCTGTGGCAGGGATGAGTTCACAGTTCAGGCAGGGATACCTAATCCCAGCCTTTGGGGACCTCAAAGAAGGCTTCTAAGAGGAAGCACCAGCTTCAACACTGAAAGATAAGCAGGAATCAGCCAGGAGAGGGGGTTTGATGCAGTTACATGTGCAAGAAGAGTACTCCAGGTAGAAGGAAAAGTGACAGCAAAGACCTGGCAGAGAAAGAGAAGACACTGGCGCATTTAGGGAACCCTGCCAGAGTGTCAAGTTCCCAGGTCCCTGCCTTCAAGAGACTCTGTGTCTGACAATCACAGTAGTAAAAAATGAGGCCAGGAATTCCCTCTTGGGGAGGCACCAGGGCAGGAACCGGCAAGGGCAGGAAAACCACACACTGCACAATGTGGGCTGTCCAATTCCATCCTTGGTTCACTCATATCTTTTTGATAATCACTCCTGGTTAGGGCACATCCACTTAGTACCAATAAATCTCCGAGCTCTAGGCACCAGCCCTGACAGCTCTTTCCCAGGGAGGGAACTCCTAGTATTAGCAACTCCTTTTTTATTGTCACTTCATTTAAGGCCTCTCGCACTGACATTTCTCCTTGGCTCCTGGCTTCAGTCCCTGGAAACGGGGCAGACTCTTTGTAAATAGTGGATAATGAGGTGACAGGACAGCTTCATTCTGGGGGAGGGAGATCTCCCTCCCTGAATAGTTCTAACATTAGTGATGGGAATCCCATTCCTGATTATCTGACTCTAACATTGTGACATCATATACACTTTATTTCTATAACTCAGAGGACAATAAGAGTGTCCCTCTGTCTCTTTTTTATACTCTTTTGTATCCTAGATCTAATGCTGACATGCAAAGAATTACATAATAGATATAAATTATCCCCTGCCCCTCTAAACAATGTCACATTTACTTAGGATTCTGAGACATATCCAGAGCTTCTCTGTCATTTATTAAATAAAACCTTATCATTCATCTGTTAAATTTAACAAATATTTGTGGGGCACCAGAACTAATATTGCCAGAAAATTGGAATACTGCGATGACACCAGACAGGTTTTCTGCTTTCACAGAGCTTACAAAAGAGTTTAGTAAGTTCTACATCAAGGGAAATAAAGGGTAGTTTGAGAGAGTAATAAGGGGATCAATTATAGAATAAATGATTATACCTGCTATTATAGCCAGTGTTTACTGAGTATTTACTACAGGCCAGGCATGGTGCTAAGCACCTCGTGTCTATATCCGGGTAGAGGGACCAATTTATCCAAAGGTACTAGGTGAGAGAGAGAAGGGAATATTAGAGAAACTGCAGAAAAGCCAGTATGACTGGGGTGAGGGGTCTGGCACAGAGTGAGAGGTGGGTGAGGGCCGGACTGCCAAGGGCCTTGCTGGGACTGGAGAAGTTAAGCCACTGTGCCATGTGTTGGTGTTGCATTTTACTTTGGCTTTGGACTCATTTCAGCTTCCCAGGACTTCTTTTCACCCAGGCTCTGGAGCCCATTTGTGAGATGACTGTGAAGGGAGATATAGGAGAGGAGCCATCTCCCTGCTCAGATTTGAGTATTTGTTATTAAACATGGGTATTAACTACCACGCACTGAAAGCCAATGAGATGTGACACTATACATGAGGCTAAGAATTAGAACAAGGCTGGGCTCACTGGTCCTGGAATTTAGACATGCCTGTGGGCTGACATATGAAAGCAACGGTGGGGGGAAGGGCAGAGAGACTGATGGGTGCAGTTTCTGCTGCCAAAGTCTTCAGGCACCTGACATGGTTCTGGAGAAGTAAATGCAAAGAAGCAAACCTGGGACCATGAACAAGCCCTTTCCCCTCTCTGAGCTGAATCTTCCCCACCTGGATGATGCAGTTTAAATTAAATCAATGTTTCTCAAACTGTTTTGTTTTTTGTTTTTGCTTTTTGGTGAAGTGTCTCAAATAGAACTTTTGTACTCATTGAGGATGTGTTCCTACAGATGGAAATTTTCTATTTCTTCTTTCATTTTCTGTCTGCTCATCCACCAATCCAACAAGAGTTCACTGAGCATGTAGTGTATTCTAGAAAGCAAGCTGGTGCTGGGGGATACAACACTGGATAAGAAAGATCTCTGCTGTCATGGATTTTAAAGGGGAGAGAAATGGCATACAAATGAACAAAATCATCTAGGATACCATAAGTGTTATAAAGAGAATAAAATGGGATAACGTGCAGAGGGTTAGAAGTTCTCATTTGATTTTTAGAATAGGGTTTTTAGGTAATGCATGTATGAAGCAGTGGTCTCTGGCCACGTGGCAAAAGCCCGTCTAATCAACTCTAATCACTGCTTAGGTATGGGATTGTATACTTTAATGATTTTAGGGCTAACAGGTATAACAAGGTCATACCGATCTTGTTAAGAGATTTTAAGAATTGCTGAAGGGAAAAATGTGAAAAAATGTTTGCTAAGGGCAAGCTGCCTGTTGGTGGAAACTTCAGAGACAATTATACTTAGATTTAACCATAAGAATGTAACTTTTGCTTGAAGGAGAGGTTATATTTTAGATAATGATCGCAGTTTGACCAACTTAGCTTTTCACAAATTGTACTTTGGAATGTCACGTTGTTAACTTTACTGATGTTACTAGTTTCCATTGTTTAAGCTACACTTAGCCATAGATAACTTTGTCACACTGCCCATGTCTTTTGTGTCCTTTTGAATGATTGAATCAACTGATATTTCCTGTGAAACTTCCTTGTCTTTACAATAAAAAATAGAAGCTAACTTTGAATCAGGCCTGTACTCAGTTTTCTCCTTCTAACAGAGGAGTTGCTGAGGTGGAGTTGCTGAGCTGCAGTCGCTTCAAGCTTCTCGTTGCATTCATGCTGCTTTGAGTAACCATTTTTTTCTTCTCTGTTACACAGTGGGAAGTGTAATAATAATGTGAGAAAGAGCGGGACTACTTTGGATAGGATGCTCAGGGAGACCTTCTCTGTTGCACTAACATTTGAGCTGAGAAATGAACCCTAAGAAGGAGCTGGCCAGATCAAGGGCTGGGGAAACAGTTTCAGGCAAAGGGAACAAAGGCTCTGAATAAGGTTTAGGAACAAAGCAATTAAACCGATGAGCTTGAGAAATAGAAAGGAGGCCTGAGTGGATGTAGTACAGAGAGAAAGAAGGAAAGGAGTAGAGATGAAGGTGAAGAGAAAGAGATCATATAACTGTCTGAGTAAAATTAATGATCCTCTAAGGCATATGGTACTTCATGTGTGGTTTGGGTACCTGCGGAGTTCTAGAACATCACCCTGGTCTAAGAAGGTCAGTACTAAATAATCTCACAAGATCTTTAAACCGTAACATCCTATGGCTCAAGTCAATGGTTGAGAGACACAGTGGAGGGCTGTTCTGACTCAGTGGGACAGCTTGAAAAATGAGAAAGGGAACATCTTTTGACTTAAGTGTAACGGGACTACAAACATAAAATGCTCAGTGAGTTCATTGGGTTCCAGTGTAGGTGTTGCTGTTACTCAGAAGTTTTTAGGCTTTTGGCTCTGGGCCTACACTTGAGTTCTTGCTCCAGCCCACACAGCACTCCTGCCTTCTTTTTCTTGAAATCCTCTTCATTCTTTAAAGATTCAGCTCAAATGTCACCTCCCCATGAAGGCCCTTATGCCTCGCACTCCCAGCAATAAACTAAAGGTTTCTACCCTAATTTTAAGTGTCCATAGAAGTGTACGCCACTCATCAATTTTTATTTAACACTTGTGCTTTATTAGTTTTGGTTCTTTGATTCCAAGAACAGAAATCAATGTAGGCTAACTTAAGACAAAAAGTAGTTTGTTGGAAAGATATGAGGGAGCTCCACCTAAAAAATATGAGCCTCAGAGAAGACAGAAATTGTAGCAGTTCTGGGAAACTAGATGTCAGGATTTCATGGACATCTCTTCAGGGCACCACAGTTCCTCCAGCCATTTGTGATAATTGCTCCAGACAGTTCAAGAGTAGCCTTGCTCAGGACAGGGACCACCCCTTGGCTGAGGAAAGCCGAGCAACTAGCTGTCTTACTAAAACGGCAGCCAAAGGAAGATGACGATGCTATGAACAGAGAGGGGATGCATGCTGGACATACCAAACCAACAGATGTTTACTAAATTTCTACTTGCTAGTTTATAAGTCAGAGTCTGAGACCATGATAGGAGCTCCATAAATGTCACATACATCTAAACCCTAAATGTTGAGCAAGGAGCTATATGTAATCCAGGAATTGCTGCCTCCCTATGGGCTAGATACTACAGAATAGAGTGGTGAATAAGAAAGATGATGCCTCTGCTCTCATAAAGCTTATATCATTCTTTACAACCTCTAGAAGGATTAACACAATGGCTACATCATATTTTTGGTGCATGGGTGAATGAAAGAATGAACGAGTGAATGAATGTAAATCATTCACCTAAATTAATTTGTGCATACTATTCCTGACCATTGACCCCATCTTGCTTCCATAGCATTTCTTGCACTGGATAGACTCATTATTTTTCTTTAATATTATCAAGTGACTTTTTGTGTATTTATCTATTCATCCACTACTGAGGTATAAGCTCCCTTGAAGGTAGAGGCCCTTCCAGTCCATCATTTTTCTTGGTACATGTGATGTATAGTATCCTGTACAGAGGTAGAAAAAAAATGTTTGGTGATGTTATTTGTTTCACTTTCTTCTAAATTCAGTTGACCATCTAACACTCATGGGTCTGGGGGAGAGGCAATACCCCCCTGTGCATCACGGCACTGAACCCAGTCACTCCCTGTCAGCTTAGGCCAACAGAGAATGAGAACCATGCTCTTGGGTTGACAGCCAAACCTCAGCCAAGCTTAGTGTATTCCATGCACAACACTCAGCCTCCTCAGCCAGTGCTCTCCAGGCAAGAAGGTTTATATCCCATATCCTAATTCAGTCCTTAGGACATTGAATGGGTTAAAAACAAGGGCATTGTCACCCTGCATAGCAAACTGCTTAGTATCACTGTACGATTATTGATACCCATGTATTATTATAGGAAGAGGATGTTTCAGATATATTTCACATGATGACACAATGCATGTATGCTGTACTTCTTGACCTATCACTTAACCCCAGGAACAGTCATAGGATCATAGATTGTTAGTACTAAAAGGTACTTGGTTTTAAAGGACTATTGGCTTAAAAAAATAAAGCTTCCAAAAAAAAATAAAATAAAATAAAAAATAAAAAAATAAAAAATAAAGCTTCCTAGTAGACAGCTACCTGACCAACTCTGCTTTAAAGCTTATTTAATTTACATGTGCTTGTAATATGCAAAACCTGGTGTCAAGGGTATCAAGTAGAGCCTCCTACCTCACATGATATCCACACAATGGAGACTTCCGACCACCTACCTGGTTTTGGGTGGCTAGTACTACTCGGAAAAATACCGTTTTTCTTCTCATTTATTACTGTAATTATATTAACCATTGAGTGTTTACTATGTGCCAAATCCTATCCTAGGCATTTCATGTGAATTTTATCATTCATTCCTCATAAAAATCCTCTAATTTTTTTTTCCTATTTCATACATGAGGAAGCTGAATTTCAGGGAGATTAATTAATCTTTCATGAGTCATTCATGTGGTAAGTGGCACATGGAATATGAATCCACTCCATGGCTGGCGACTTGAACTATGCTACCCTGTCCACTGAAAGTCCATCAACACAAACCAGAGATTTCATTCCCTGGATAATAACAACAGCCAACACTGAGCACTCACTGTTTACCAGGTTCAATGCTAAGTGCTTTACATAAATTACTCATTTAATACTAATAGCATGGAGTAGGGATACAATTATTATCCCCATTGTATAGAGAGAAAACTGAGGCTAATTAAGTTGTCCAAGGTCACACAGCCATTAGATAGGAGGTTCAGAATCCAAACACAGGCATTCCAACTTCAGAGCCATCACTCTGATCTTCTATGTCACATTTTCTGCAAAGAACACAAAAGTAGCCAAAGACAATAAGTAAACAAGTAAAGGGGGCTGTGTTTCAATAAATACTTATTTGCAAAACAGGCACTGTGCTGGATTTGGCCTGTGGGCCATAGTTTGCCAACTCCTGCTCTACATTATTCTGCTACTGGATAGCAAAGATGACATGCTAACAATTTGGGAGAGGCAATGATGACTCATAGTGTATTCTATGATTTTCAAATCTCTCACATCCATTTTTCTCTTGTGAATACTCAGTAGGTAGGTTGGGAAGGAATGACGACTCCTGAGCCCATGTGCAGATGAGGAACCAAGGCTTATGCAGCTGGGGAAGAACAGAGACAAACCTAAGCCCATGCCTTCCTTTCCAAATCCTGTTGTTCTTCCCTGGTGACTCTGGATACTCACAATGTGGGGTGGGTGAGGGAAAGGAGCTCTGAGAGGGCCAAAGCCAATTTTGAAATCCCAATTAGACCGAAGGCTTCTGCTTGCTGGCTTCTGTACAAGAACAAAAGGGACCTTGAAGCTCACAGATAAGACTCCAACTGAAGTGTTGGCACAGGACAGTTATATTGCAAGTAGGTGGGGCAGTTCTACATTCCAGGCTTTACCTCCTGAGCACTGACCAGCTTTGGACTACAGGAAGGTGAGACACTGTCCCATGGCCATTCTGATAAGATGGCATGCAAAGGCAGGTGTTTTTTAGAGGTTTATTCAAAACATGGATATGTACCAGGGAACTCACAACACTGTGGCCGAACAAGGCTTTAAGGCCAAGGCTCATCCTCATCTGGGGGCTCAGTCAGGAGATGGGGTGAAGAGCTCTGTTTGGAATCTGATTAGGACTTGGATTTGAGGCTGGGGTCAACAAGGCTCATTCTTGGGTTGGGTTCAAGGGCCAAGGTTAAGGCTGTAGTACAAGGCTGGGGAGAGTGCTCACTCAGCCTCACTTGGGGGACAGGATGCGGGATTCACTGAAGAGCCATGGTGGGGACTACGTCTACCTAACTCTGCCTTCTGTGCAGCCTTTGGGAACTAGCACACGAATGAGCCAGAGAAGAGTATATAAAAGCAGACACTAGCCAAAGGGAAGGGGGAGGCGGGAAAGATCAGCTTTATAGCTTCTCCTCTCTCTGGCCAGGTCGCCCCTTCACCATCCAAATCACAAGGAAATCTCTGCTGGTTTATGAATGAATCATCACTACAAAGAATACCAGGTAAATCATTCTTTAACTGAAGTTAGACGACTCCTTTGGCTATCGTAATTTCTGTTCCTTGGGTGAGTGGGAGAAAAAAAATCTTTTGTTTTTATTTGTTATTCTTTTCTTATGAAAATCATAAATGTGGATGGTTTTCCAAGTCAAGTGACAAGCATACAGTAAAATGCACAACCATGAACATGATCAGCATTTGTCAATCCAGGCAAAGGTTTACTGAGATCCACAGATGACAGCCTGAGGGTGCCCTAAATCAGCAAAATTTATCTTCTAGCTCGGGTATAATCACTGAGGAGGTGAAAAACAAAAATGAAGGATAAAATAAGACTATGGAAGACAAGAGGTTCCAGATCTCTAAAACCAAATGACATCACCAAAAACCAAAATCCACTTTGTCTATGTCTGCATTCACTCCTGACCCCTACCCTGGGCTGATTTCCAGGATTGTGAATGCTAATCAAGTTGAGGGGTGGATACGAAAGAAAGCTAAATCATTTTTCTTTCCACTCTTTTAATCCATGGTCTCAGCAAAGCATGCTAAGAACACCACATTTAAAACAAATGCTTGGTCAATAGAATCTTGCTATGAGCATATACTTGCCTTTCCTTTCTAACAGAGGTGTGAAAAACAATCACAAGTCTACCAACAAGGGCTCTTTGAAATCTAAGGCTGCAGGCTCTGTCCCCTGCCTCTCTCTCCTGCCACATCTGCTCCCAGGCCACACCCCCTCTGCCTGGCCTTCACACTAGTCTTTCTCTTACCTTCCAGGGCAGTCCAAACTTTCTTACCTTAGGGCTTTTGCACAAGCTGTTCTCCCCTAGAAAGCTCTCCAGCCATCTCTTCAAATGGCTGACTCCTTCTTATTCCTCAGGACTCAGGTTAAATGTGCTCTCTTCAGAGAGGCCTTCTGTAACATATATGTTCCACCCTTTATTCTCTATTGCAGCACCATGTTGATTTCTGTCACAGCTTATCTCTATCTTTAATTATTCTGTTTATTTTTTTGCATATTTCTTTAATTTCATCCCCCATTAGAGCGGGAATGGTATCTGTGTTGTCACTATAGTCCTAGCACCTGGCACAGGCCTGGCACATGGAAGGCACCAAAGCACATTTGCTTTAAGGAATGAGGGAATGAATGACCAAGAAAGCTGCTCATTCTTTACATGGCCTTAGGCAAGTCATTTCCCCTCTGAAGTTCATGTCCTCGTTTGTGAAAGAAGTGAGATTCAATTAGCTCTGACACTCTTCCACCTCTCTGACTTACCAGTTTACAGAAGGGGGAGTTGAGGCATGAAAGCAGAGAGCACATGCTGCCTAGCCATGGGACCGGAACCCAGGTCTGCTGTACAATTTCCACCAACTGAGTCTCTAGCAAAATGCCCAGCTGACTTCTCTGCCAAGATGCTCCCTGCCACCCGGTATTTAGTTCCCTTTGTACCAACATTTGAATCACTTTTCAAAGTTTCTCAAAACATGGCAGGAAACAGCTCTTCCTAAGGAACAATATGGGCTCCTTGAATTCTGGAAGAAATTCTGAGAAGAAAAAAAGCATTTCTCACCATCGTGGAGTGTTCTCTTTATATGTCTCCACTAAAATTGAGAGTTCCAAGAGTGTGTAGAGGGAAAAGGCTGAGATTCAAATTAATTCTGAGGAAAAAAGTAAGCAAGGAAGAAGGGAGTAGACAGCATAGGCACACATATAATATGGAACTGGTGAGAACATTTGAGAAAAGCGTGAAAATAAAGCTAGTGTACTAAATTTCCTGCTTTTGTATAACTCACCCACAGAGAACTCTATGTGGGAGAGCCTCACTGGCTCCAATTCACCTCTCCAGCCTCATTCCTAACAGTCTACCAAACACCTAAGGTCTCAGCCACGTTGTTGCAAGCAGAAACCATCTTTCCATGTCTCCATACCTCTGCACATGCTCCTCAGAAATGCCCCTCTACACCTGGAAAACTTCAACCTATCCTTCGAGACCCCAGCCAGATGTCGACCGCAGTTTCAGCCTTCCAACTCTTCTAGAGAAAACATTCACGACTTTCTCTTCTGAGGTTCTAATGCACTTTCTCTCTTAGCACTTATCTTGATATTCCATAATTTAGCATGTCTGTGTCTGTCTTCATCAGACGGTGAGCTTCTTTAGGGCAGGGCTGGGTCTAATTTGTTTTCAAAGTCTCATTGCCTAGCCCTGCTAGCCCTGGCCTTGACACAGTAGATGTTTAACAATTTTTTGTTGAACACATACTGATTTGCTCCCCTGTGAAGTGAGGGCAATGATACCTACCTTATCTGTTATGAGAATCAAATGAGGGAAGGAGATTACCAGAGTCCTAGATTTTCCATCAAGTGTGGCATACATGTAAAACCATCATTTCATTTAAACTGCACAACCCAAACATGAGGTGGGCTGAGCAGGATATTATTACCTTTCTCCAGATGAGCTTCCAAGGATTAAACGGTTTGCTGTGAGTAGCACAGCTGATAAATATCAAAATAGAAAAAGAAAACCCAGTTGCTTGACCTCTGGTAGGTTCTTTCCCCGTCAGTTCACACATGCCTTTCAAAAATTAGCACTAACATTGGTCATGCTGATTGACTGAGTAAAGAAAACATGGGTACAAATCCTTCTAAAGATGTCACAAATTTATCTACCATTCTCGCTTTCCATCCCCACTACCACCTGGTCTGGGGCTCACCGTGAGGTCTCACCGTGAGGACATTATTTACCTTTATCATTTTAGCTTGCCTCCAGCTTGCCCCCTCTCTTTTTCCACTCTCAGCCATTCTTCACACAGCAGCCAGAATGTTCTTTTGACAATGGAAATCAGATCCTGTCATAACAGGTCCCCTTCAGCCCCTCAGGGGTTTCTGGTCATGCTTTGAATGAAGTCTAAATGCCTCTGTGTGACTTCTAAGGTCTGTGTAGTCTGAGCCCTGCTGCCCTGAACAACCTCACCACTTTCCTTTCCCCATCCGCTACTGCAGCTCCCCCAGCACGCTCAGGCCTCCCCGGATCCCGTCCCCTCTGCCTAGGATGCGTCTGCCTGACTTTTGCTTGGCTGGCTTCTTCCTGTCTTTCAAGGGCCACCCTAAGTAGGTCACCCTGCTGTTCTCCATCCACAGCATTTAGCTTGTTTCCTTCACAGCACTTTACTCAAGTTGTAATTACAGTGGAAGCCCTCTTATCTTATGCAACAGGGATGGCAATTAGATGGTTTGAAAAACATGGTTAAAACAGAGAATCACAAGAAATGATTCATGGCAGGTATTTTCTTTCTCATGAAACACCAGAGTGCATAGGTATTTATCAATCTTTTGATGTAGTGGGAACTTGAAGACACTTAAAATAAATGTAAGTGCAGGATTTTTGTGTTTTTCTTCAATCTTTTATAGTTGTCTCGCCTATACCTAATATCACATTTTTAGTGATTCATCTAAAAGCTTGTCAAAAGTATTTAGTTTCCAAAGAAATAAAATGACTTTTTTTTGCACTCATATTTCATCAGTTTACATAATTTTTAGTTATATTGCCCAAATATGATCAAAACACAGAAATATAAATAGTTTTGGAAACAAACAGAACGGATTCCTAGTACACCTCCAACCAAGTTGATGTGAGCAGAAATATATGAGCTGATCAGAGAAGAGGCCACTGGCCAGGAGTTTTCAGCTCACCAGGGGTATCAGCTGGGATGAGAGTGGAGAATGCAGTTAATCCAAAGGGATGGTTGAAGGAAAGTTGGCTATGAGAGACTCAACTGCATCTAATTGTTTGTGGCTTGTTGATTATGTCTCCCTTTTAAGCTGTAAGTTTGTGAAGGCACAGGCTCCTTCTCTTTTCTCGGCATGCCTACCCAGTGCATTGCACAGTCCTTGGCGTTGAGAAGAACAGTTACTGTCAAATAAATAAGCAAGTGTGACTAGACCATTTCCCTCCTTAAGTGGAGACTTTTGGACTTTTGTTTCCTTACCTGTAAGATAGCAGGCATAGACTATGCAAGCACAGTCACTTCCAGATCCAAATTCTGTTACCACTAACAGTAGATATTTCTATATTTCAAGTTATGATTTCCTCCATAGGTTTTACACACACTTGGTGCATTATGTTATTGACCTCCCTTGCATGCCCACACACACCCCAAAGAACAACCACCATGGCCACACCACTACCTACTCTCTACCTAAGGCCACCTGTTGGTTTTAGGGTAAGTGCTCCTGCCCCCTCCTCCAAGACAGGTAAGGAGGAGGCAAGGCCAGTTATGGGCCGTGGTGCTAGAGCTGTGGACTCTCTGCTATATTTGTCTTTTTGGGGTGCTGTGCAGGCCCGGGCTGCTCTGAGCATGGATGGGAGTAGCCTCCACTATGAAGGTCTGAGGTGGGAAGCTTGTACCTGCCTTGTTCAAGGCACTGGGAAAAACTTTTTTTTTTTTTTTCTATTGTCTTAGGTTGGCCTTTTCTGGTCCCCATAGTGCTGAGATCCAGAGAGCCAAGATTAGGTGAGGGCCTCAGGGAAAGATGCTTTTTTCATGGGTTCTCCAGCTCACAGAAGCCCACAATGTGGTTTGGAGGAACAGTCACATACGAATAAACATGACTTTTTTTTCTTCAATATATTCCTTTGCATATCTCCATCAAATATCTGAAGAAAGAGAGGGGATCACTAATTTGGGGAACCTGGTTACTGAATAACAACAGTGACAACAAATGATGATAATGATAATTTCTAATATTACTAACAGCTGCTTGCATATTGAGTCCTTTGGTGCTAGGAACTTTATATTCATTAACTCTATTAATCTCTGTAACAGCCCCAAAGCGTGCACATTATTATTATTGCCATTTTATAAAAGAAGGACTGAAGCATAGATAGGTGGAGATCACAGAACCGATAATGGCAGAACTAGAGTTTAAACCCATATGTGTCTGACTCCAGAACATGAGTCCTCACCATGCTAAAGTACCTTAAAATATATCTAATACCATAACATTCCTAAATAATTAACTTATTGATTCAATATATCTTCTGTGATACGGTACGGGGAAAACAAAAATCAAGGCCCCTGCCTTTAAGAGGGACATTCTAATCTGATGAGGGATACAGACTCATGAACCACTAATAAAAACTATATAAGAGAAAATGGAATAAATTCTACAGTAGAAATATACAGCATGTTCCATACATTGAGGAAAGGGAAATTCCTTTTCAAGAGGGAGAACAGGCAGATTTCTAAGATGAGGGTTTTGAAGGACAAACATGTTTCAAAAGTCCGAGGCAGAAATGCCTAATATACAGTGTGTGCCCCTGTGTGAGAGCGCGCGCGCGCGCACACACACACACACACACACACACACACACACACACACACACACACACACACACACACACACACACACACACACACACACACACAGAGCTACTTTGTCCTCCCATTATCCATGCCAGACTTCACCACTATATCCATCCATCCTTTCCCACGGAGCCCAGCAGCAATTTCCTCCTCAGTGTAGTCACCACTAAACAGCTGAAGTTGTCATTTGAGATTAAAAGTCTCTGGGGAGCAGGAGCAGGAAACCCTTCAAGTTTCCTTACTTTTGTCAACTCTCTACAGTGTTGGTCATCACAAACGTTTCCCACCTGCCTTCTTCTCATGTTCCACGTGGAGACAGTTTAAAATGTTTCCAGTCTTCTCACTTCACTGGCTGTCAACTGGGATCCAAGCTGTGAAGGCCGCAAGTCAGTACACTGTGCTGTGAAAAGCACCCTGAGGATGCCTTGTGGAAGCAGCAACTGCACGCAGAACATGGACCTCTGGTAGGCCTGTGGCTCTTGGCTTTACCCACAGCAGGAGGAAGATGGAGACAAGGGGAAATGGAGGGAAGGAAATGCACCTTTGACCTCATCACAGCACAAGTCTGCAGAGCAAAGGTCATGAAAAGCTGTCCACGGTGTACCGGCCTGGGAGTCACACACTTGGGGTCTAGTGCACAGGCCCACCGCTGCCTGTCTCCGGGCCTTGAGGTCCTCATTGGTGAAATAAAAGATCTGGCTGCAGCTCCCTGTAGTTTCAACATTCTATGATTATTCTCAGCAGCCTGATGAATAGGAGATATAAACAAGGCAAGGCTATGGACAAGACAGGTTTCTAATGAGAAGCTGACCATTATAATGGCCCTCTGTGTTCACTACTGGATCTGAAGATACCACAAAGAGTACACCCTCCAATGCAGAACTTTACTTCATGAGGAGGACATTAGAAGACGGAAATACAATTTGGTCTGTTGTATGGACAAAAGAAACCCCAAACATGTTAAAAACTAACAAGCTATGATCCAAGAATAGGCAAAGAATCTCGCTCTACACGGATCTGGGGAGAGGGCAGATGCAAACGGGGTGAGTGAAATGCAAATGAACATGTAGGTGCACTTAATTTTTTAAGTCATCTAACATCCAACAGTGGCTTATTAGCCTCAGATGCTCCCCAGAAGACTAAGACAATGTTCACTGTAATAATAACATAGATAAGAAAAGCTATCATTTATTGAGCATTTACTAAACACTTGCATTACTAACCATATGCATTAATGCATTTGTTCCTCACAACAATCCCAAAAAGAAGGTACTAGGATCTCCATTTACAGATGAAGATACCAAGGTTCAAGGTCACACAGACAAGGCAGATCTGGGAATCAAAACCAGGTCAGTCTGAACTTTAACTTCATGCTTGCAGCCATCCTGTCTTCAGAAACATAGGCAAACAGACTTCCCTCTTTACACTGACTCCCCTGTGATGGGGAGAATCTCATTACTGCTCCATACACTCATTCTAATCCTTCAGGGTCCCACTTAAACACCACCTCTTCTGTGAGAGCCCCAGTTAGAATCCATCCCTCTCCGGGTTTCCATAGTTCTTAACTCATACTTCTATTAGTGCACTTAAAACTTTCTGCCAAGTGTTAGAGTTAATTGTGTCTGCTCCTCCCTCCACTCTACACCCAAAGCAAGTTGTTTAGACTTTCATTATGGCACTTAGCATCTTGCATTAATGCTAGCTAGCCGTGCCTGGGTTTCCCATGTTATCCAGTAAGTCCTTCTGTTAAGGCAGGGGGCTGTGTCTTAGAAATCTTCTGTGTACTTGGCACTTGGTGCTTTGTGAACAGAGGCTTTGAGTGAGGCTGGCACACGCAGCTGGTTTTTCTGTTCTGTCTGACCTACTGACTGTGACACCCCTGGTGTACTTTTTCTTGCACCCTTTCCATGGTCAGAGTCACTGAACAATGCTAGGCAGGGGTCAGGTCCTCCGGCAGAATATCTCTCAGATAACTGGGGAATAGGTGGCACATGCAGCCACCCTTTCCCATGTCTCTCTCCTCCAGTGGAGACCTGTCCACTTTTGCATCATTAAAATTCACTGTAGGGAAAGGATTGCTTGTCCCTTTTTTTTTTGTCCGAAGGAGTTAGTGACTTCCTTCTTTCAGGGTAAGAAAGACTCTGATCTCTATGAAAAAAATTGCTGGAGATCATTTTTCATGTAAGGGAGGCTTCTGGGGCTGAAAGGTCACCTGGAACACTTAGGTGCATGTGCCTGTGCCTGTGGTCACTCCTGGCCTGACACCTGAGTGGTTCAGGGCACAGAATCTCATTTGGGACAAGCTGGGTTCAAATCTCCATTCCGTCCCTTGGGCAAGTTAATTACTGATTCTGAAACCTTTGCTTCCTCATCTGTGTTATGGAAATAATATTAGCACCCACCTAATAGGGCCACTTTGAGAACTGAATATGTTTAAAATGTACTCTTTGCATAGTTCCTGGCTTAATATGTGACTACTACTGTGTCTATTGCTGCAGTTGCTACTGTGGCCATGTTGTTGTTTTGTAAATAACACCATCCAACCACTGAGAGAGACAAGAGCAACATGCAGCTGAAAATTTTACCTCTGCAGTTAGTAGAAAATGCAGAATCACATGTAGCTTCCAGTTAAGAGACTAAGAATAGCTGTAGTTAAGTTTTTGCTTAAAAATAATTCATGTGGGGGCTGGCCAGTTAGCTCAGTTGATTAGTGTGGTGTTATAATACCAAGGTCAAGGGTTCAGATCCCCACACTAGCCAGCCTCACAAAAAACAAACAAACAAACAAACAAAAAAAAACTCACACAGTTTTAGGCTGTCAGAATTGAAGGTGCTTTAGAGAGTATTTTTATCAGTTGTGCCATTTTACAGAAAACTAAGGCCCAAAGAGGTGAAATGACATTTCTAGGGCCAATCAGCTAAGCTGTGGCTCAAGCCCTGGTCTTCTGACCCCAGCCCATTGTATCTCTCACCATCTCTTGAGCTGCTGCCCTTTTCTTGGATTGACCATGCTGCCTCCCTTCAGCTCTTCCACCAGTCCCTGTGGTAATGGCACCATCTGAAGACCCTGCCTTCCCTGGTATCAATAAGACAGCGATAACACATCTTACTAAACAAACATTGCTGAGATGAGTGTATTGCTTTACGCAGAGTAGTTTCCACTCTAACTGTCCCTTAGCATCACTGCTACATGAGCTAATTCAGCTGAAACAAATGTACCAATGTCTGCATTAGTGCTGAGGGTTAAAGGTCTAGTCCTCTCTTTCAAATGCTGCCAGTGAACTCAACTGCTGATAAGAACTGCACTGGTGGTTCTGGAGTGAGCTTCCACAGCACAAAACTCAAGAAAAAGATGCTGGATTCATCATTGTCCACACTGAGAGAGCAGAGTCAAGACCTAGCATAGATGGAAGAGATGAGAGGGAACAAGACTTCGGGTGGGAACGTCTGAAACTGTGGGGAAGAGATCCTGACCCCAGCTAGCACTCACTGGTGGACTACAACAGATAGTCCCTCTACCCGAAATATTCCCTGCACTTTGCTGCCTCTCGAGATTTGCTCATACTGCACCTCTGCTTTCCTCAACTATTTAAAATCATACAACTTTCTATTGCTCAAAACCTATTTTTACACCAGCCATCTTGCTGAATCATCATTACAACCCAATGAGGCAAGTATTTGTCATTCCTGTTTCCCAGATAAGAAACCTGAGGATCAGAGGCTGAACAGACTTGCTCAGGACCACAGAGCTCTTTTCTGTGGTCAAGTCTTCCTCGCTCCAGCCTCTGTGATCTTCCCTATGTGAGACTACAGCCTCCAAACTAAGTGACTGGACGTGGGCACCAGATCACTAGGGTTTGAGTCCTGGCACTTGCTACCTGCTTGGGTATGAGCCTAAGCCTTTACCTCAGCCAGTCTATGCCTCAGTTTCCTCATATACAGAATTGGAATAATTACAGTTCTTAATCTCAAAAGACAGAGGAGCAACTGAATTACTATGTGTAAAGTGTTCAGCAGCTGGCACATGATATTTGGTAAATAAATGTTGCTGTTGAAACTCTGCTGTGTACTGTTTGAATTCTCTGTCTTTCAAGGCTGATCTGAAATGCCATGGAGTCTTATTCTGACTTTTTGTAAATAAATGCAATTTCTGCCACTTTTAGACCCTATAATCATTTGTACTTTGCTTGCAGCACACAGTGTATTCTGCTGTGCACTGAAATATCTGTAAACTTGTTTTTCTCATCCCACTCCTTTCGCCTGTGAGTGCTGTGGTATCAGAGAGCTCTGATTTAAGTATATCCCCTGCAGTGTCCTAAAGAGGAAGTCAGTCGGCAAATGCCAGTTGCACTGAACTTACCTGAACCTAGGATTCCAGTTCCCACTAAATCCTACAATGTTAGGGCTGGAAAGGCTCCATAGAGATCAGCTAATCCTAAACTGATGCTGGATAGTTGGGGCTGCTGAGACCAGGAAAGATCCTTGTCCAAAGTGATAATGTGTTAATGGCAAAAGTAGGAGTCGAAACCAGATCTCATCACCATCAGCAGCCTTGGGCTCCACCCAAAGCATTGGGCTGTGTCTCTCTCCAAGAAATGAGGGAGAAACTAGCCCCCATACCTAAAGCAAAAAAAGCAGGATGGGACAAATGACAGCACAGAGCTCAGCTTCAACACCAGTATTGCTCAAAGAATGGAGATGTACTAGGGACATATATCCAGAAGCTTACGAGAGGTCAAGGACATGAATACATTTCACAGCCAATAAGGCAGCTTCTCTGAGCTGACTTGATATTTCTCTGCTGCATGAGTGGATCAGGAGTCCTGCAAAAGAGATGCTATTAAATCCATAAAGTTTTAAATGTAAACCTTTAAATGGTTCTCTTCTTCCTTGCATTTAACATGGAATCTAAACTGGAGTCTTCAAACCTTGGACTCTAGAATACCTTCATGTTGAGATTTGTATATAGAAGATGCTAAGACACATTCTCTGTATATAGAGGCCCTTTCCTACAGTTCTCCATGTGATTATCTGATTTGGTAGGGATGAATAAAGATGAAATCCTCATCAGCCTGTGCACCAGAGCCTGTTCTACACAGACTACTGTCATTCCCCCTCCTCCCTTGGTGAGGTTTCAGATAATGTTTAAAATGTATAATGAATCAGAGATAATTCTGTATTGGTCAGCATGACTTGACCAGAGAAATGGTTTGATTCTGTCAAATCTTATCTTCCAAAATAAGACAAGATAAACCAATCTTAAAGTGATAGGCTTTCTCTCCTACCCTCCCATCTCTGATGTAAATGCTTTAGGGCAGGACCAGTGAGAAGCTAGTCTCTCTGATGGCTGCAGTGGGTGGGGCATGAGAGGAGCATAACAAGCGGGCACAGCCCTAGGGTGGGAGGTCTGCTGAGGCCCACATCCTTAAGGACACCCTTAACACAAAGTGAGCCTCTGAAAACGGGGGCCTGTTGGCTCATTGAGTCATGGTTGGTCAGAGATGATCATTCACAACACAGTCTTCCGGGGGACAAATGTCCAGATGGCAAACAGCTCTGACCTTGGGACTTTGAGGGAGGTCATGTTCTCCCTTTCATCCGTATATCCAATAAATGAGTTATTACCCAAAAAAAACCCTGTCAAATAAGGGTAAAAAGTGCTTTTAACACTTAAATGTGAAGATGAGCCAGGGAGAAGTGAAAGAGACTTTGCAAAGGAAATTCATCCAGAAGCCATTTCCAATCACTGACTGATCTGATGGCACCCCTTTGTTTCCCTTTGATTCTTAGGACCAGTTATTGTTGTTATTATCAATCCATACAATGGCTTAACATAGGTACTATGGAAACAAACATATTCAAGTAGCCTTCAAAGAGCTCACCTACCATCCTACTGACACCATAAACCATGTATGAAGCAAGCTGACACTAACTTATTATAATCTGCCTTAATGAGCCATCTTCTCAGTCCTTCTGATGGATATCATCTTCCCAGCTGCTCCGTAGATGAGCCATTAGGTATGCTGAAGGCATATATTTTGAGTGGTGTTTTTAAAATTTAAGTTTACCCCGGGCATGATGAAGCTGACTTAACATTTATGGGTCCCATTACACAAGGCCATTTTCTGTCATATCAACATCTTCAATGTTGATGGAAGTAACAAAGTAAAAAATTAAAACTGACTTGGCCTGCAAATTTTTAAGTTTAGTGAATTAATAAGATCAATTTCTCTTTATTGTTGTCATTTTTTTTTTAACTGTGAAACTTAATCAGTGTCCTGACTTTTTATAGAAAACTTTATTCTCTTTCTTTCTGAATGTTTCATCAGCCCATAACGATCTGAGCTGTCACTTACTACCTCCCACTAACATATAATAAGCCCCCGCTGATGCCATTGAGCTCAAAGTTCCTTGAAGTCAGAGCCAAGCTTACATGAATAAGAAAGAGCTCTGCAGATCTCTCCCTCTTTGTGCTAGTCCTGGACACAGGACTCTCCAGCACAGGGTCAGCAAGTGCACGAAGCATAGACTCCCCTCTTCTGCACCCACGTCAGACATCCCTAACTGATGGCATTTCTAGTTGAGCCCAGGCAAGGCCTCAGAGTCCTCATCATCAGCATTCTGGAATCCACTACCAATATATCAGAACCGACAGGCTTGATAAACCTATTTTCTGCCCTAGCCTTAATGGCTAAAAGCAAAGGCTTTGGAATTGGACAGACCTGAATCCAAATCCCAGTGTAAAGCAAGGCAAATCACAACTAAAGCCAAAATGTTTCATTATTTTAGTTATACTAAGTTTCCATTCATATTGTCAGAGCTAGGGCTCAGACCCTTCCAACCCATTGTACAGACTGGGTCCCCAGACCCCTCATACGCAGGTCCATGCTAGGTAATTGAGAAGCTTACAGGTTCGGTAGCTTACAGGTCTGGTGGTGGCAGTGGCCTTGTGGAGGGTCCTGGGGGGGACTAGCAGCAGTGGCCTCCCCATGGCCTCCCCCACCCCCCGGGGGCATCCCCGGGGTGGGAGGCACCGTGGATCAGAGCCGCTCATCCTTTATACTTAAGTTCATAACCCAGGACACCTGGGTGCACATGCGCAATTACACTAGACAATAACCAAGGAACACCTGGGTGCAGTGCCTATTACCATCAAATGCTCAGCAAGATTCTGAACATATAAGGGGCCCTGACCATTTTCCTATATTTTCCCAACACCCAACGCTACTGCTTACTTGCTGTATGACTTACAGTACAGTTATCCAAGCACGCTAAATCTGTTTCCTCACTCTAAAGTGACCAATTCCTCTCATTTTCATTCTTCAGAGGTCTAAATTTAGGCATTTCTCTCTCTGAGAAACTTCTATTTACATAAGATTGAGTGTAGGTAGGTGCCTCAGCTATAACTCTGAAGGCATCCTGAACTTGAACAGTAATGGGCTCATTTCTTCTAATTTCCCCCCATTGGACAGTGAGCTCCTTGAGGGAATGGACTTTAATCTTGTTCACAGTTTTATTTTTGGAACCCAGTAAAGATCTTGGTATAGTAAATAGCTAAAGAAAAATAAAGCATCATTAATATAGAAATCACTTAAAACCATGCTAGGAAAATGATAAATGCTCAATTAACAGTTATTTTCATATTTTTTACATTCCATAACTTCAAAGCTCAAAGAAAGCTTGCTACGCAGCTAATTTTTATATATGAATGATTTAACTTCGGATCGCTATTACTCTCCACCTGCCAAGGATAACAAAAATATACTTTCTGAATCTTGAGAGAGCTGCATTTCTTGAAACAGGCTGGGTCATATTCTTTCTCAGCCCTGTAAAACCTGACCCCAGGCTTTATATGTAAGAGGCCACAACAAAAGATGTTTTGGGTTACAACTGTTAAGTTTGCTAACATTGGTGTTCATTGACCAGCCCTACCTTTGCTAACAACAGCCCTTCAGAGTCCTATATGAGTTACTCTTCTGGGTTAGTGGGGGCCCACTACTTACTCTTTTTTAAGTACTTATGGCCAAAGTGATAGAAGTCCAGGAGGTCTCTCCTGGGATAATCACTTACAGCAGTGGTTCTCAAACTTGAGTGTGCAGGGCATTGGAATTCCTTGGAGGGTTTGTCGAAACACAGCCTGCTGGGCCCTACTGCCAAAGTTTCTGATTCAGTAGGTCTGGGGTGGGGCTGGAGCATTTGCATTTCTAATATGCTCCCAGGTGATGCTCATGCTGCTGGTCCTGGACCATCCTCTGAGAACTGATAATGACTACAGAAAAAACCATATGTTCTATTTAGAAGTTCTCAGATTGGTGATGATCTAGGTGTATTTGCAAACAATTCTCATTAAAGTCAAGGAAATTTACACATAAGTATCAGCTATAAGACCTTGCTGAAGGAATGAAAAAGCAAGAGTTCTAAATTTTGCTGATGGAGCTTGCAATTTTCCTTTCTCAGTTGACAACTAGTGAAATGACTTGGTACTTTAATATCTCACAGTTAATATCACATTTTTGCAGGGTACTTCATATTTTTCCAGAGTGCTTTCATATTCCATTCAAGTCTTTTAATAAGTGCTTTAGGAGAAGCAGGCAGGAATTAGCATCTCTCTGAATGACAAAGCAGGGGGGCCCAGATGGGTGCCCAGATGCATGGAATGGGTTCACAGTGATGTAAACTAGGACCCAGAATCTCGATTCTTGGCCAGATATCTTTTCATGATACCACATGGTCTCTGATATGTGTCAGTTACTTTCTTGTACTAAACCTTAATTTCTTTCAGATGCTTACATATGCTTTAAGTTAACACATCACAAAGAGACTTAATAACCACCTAATGACCTCCTAAGAACCTATTGGTTCTTAGCCCTTTGGGGATGCAGATTCCACTGAGAGCCTCACAAAAGCTTTCGACTTTTTTCTAAAGCAGTATTTATATATATATGTGTGTGTGTGTGCGTGCAAGTATATAATACAATTTACACATGGTTTCAGCTTGTATGTACCTGGACCCCTTAAAGTCCAGGGCCACCACATTGCATGACTGCAGGGGGCACCATTTCCAGCGAATTAATTGTGGCCCTGTGAAGACCATCCGCAAACTCTGGAATAAGAGCAGAGGCCATATGCTCGCTGTTTTGGTTGGTTGGTTAGTTTTTGTGATTTTTAACAGATGAGCAAATTGAGATTCCAGAACTTAAGTGATTTGTTTTGAATGCCACAGCCAAATAAAGTCAGAAGCAGAGTGGAAACTAGAACTGCAGGAAGGCAATGTGGTACTGTGGATGGGAACAGGCTCTGGGGTCAAGGAAACTTTCAGCCTTGGCTAATACCACTTACTCGCTTTAAGACCTTATTTAACCCTTCCAAGACTCAGTTTTCCCATTTTAAAAATGGAAACAGAAAATCAGATAATGTTTGAAATCTGTACTCTGATAGGGTGTTTTTAGCCTAAGGCTTAAACGAAAGAAAACATGTCAAGTGTCAACACAAGTTGTGGCACCATGTAAACATGAATTCTCTGACTCCTGGGCCATTTTCTCAGCTCACATTCATGTGTGACAAGTGAGTAAAGTTCCCTTTCTCTCAGGACAAAGGGAGAAAGATGACTTGCTGTCCATATAATATGAAAGGTGTCTGTGAGGGTGAGCACAACGGAAGCCTTGTAAAGGCGACAGGTGACAGTCACTGTCTGATTATTCCTCCTGTCGTTCAGTAGACACAGAGCCCATTTGCTCCCCTTCTTGAACTTCTTCAAGTTCCCTTATAGGGGAGGTCTTTCCCCAGGAAAAAAGACTTAAGCCAGTCTTTCAAAAATGAGTAAGATCTTCAGACTCCTCAACTCTAAATGACTGGCTTAACGGAATAAAACAGCCACAGTGTTCAAATAAATTAAGTACAAAGAGGAGTTTGTGGGTTCCTGATCTATCTCAGGACTCAAGCCTCATTTTGTCTAATGACGTGTAGGTGCCATGGCCTCATCACTGTGGAATCTTGGGGAAAATATACAGGCTTAGTGAGACACTTCCTTTCATTAAATGAGTTAACAGAAAAGAGGGAAAACAGTTTAAACCAAACTGCATTTCTAACCACAATCCTGTCAAACTATTAAGACCTGCCTCTGGCCAAAGTGAGGTCAAGGCTGTGTATTATCTAAGTCTTCACAGACAGACAGTTATGTGAAATTTATGAGGCCATTATCCTGAAATGTTTCTGTTATTGGCATTGTCAGGAAATGGGATCTTCAAGAAAGCAGTAAACTCATTTCTCTTGTAAGCAGCTAAAGAATTTAAAACTTTTTGAAGAGAACAATCTCCTAATAGTTTCTATGTGTGCCTCTGCTTTTATAAGAGCTTAATATACACAACTTCACCTTGGCCAGTGTGGTACTGCCACAGATGGTAAATACTTGCACAACTAGGCAGTGTATTTTATACTTTCCGATTCTTCTTGATTTCCTGGAGTGGGTCCTACTTCATGGCAGGCATAGGATAACTGGTTGCTGATTAATAATCATGAGCATTGGTGCATGTGAGAACTCCCTAAGAGTCTCCTGAAGTGGAAGGTTGTTTTGTTTATTTTGCTTTCCAGACGGCTGTGTACTTAGTGAGCCTGTAGTCTCTACTGGTCCTCCCTCCCTGTCAGCTGTGACTCCTCCCTTGTCAGCAGTCACTGCCCACTCCTCCAATCTACATGCACCTGCTGTTTTTCTTACCTGACATCCGTTAACAAGTTCAATAACCAAACCTGTTAAATCACTCAATTCACATTTATACAGCTTTCCAGTCAACATGGATTTGCCTGTGGAGTACAAAAGTAATGTAATTCTTTCATCTGGCTTAGAAAACTTTTTATTCTACATTTAGGTATTAGAAGTTTTTCAAAATGTTAAGGTTGTTTAAAGTTTGAAAGCTGGTTAATGGGAGTGTATGTAGGATAAAATGCAAACTATCCTTAAAGGTTGTAATATTCTTAACTAGAGAGTTTGCACCCTAGATTTGATCTATCAAACCATCCATCCTAGCCTCAGGGGAATTTCTAGCCCATCAATTTTTACCCTAGCCAAATTGCTAAAATTAAGCTAGATTTAACACCAAACAGGTCATTTCTGTGAAGAAAACCAACAACAAGAAACCAAATAACTTTATGTTATTTTCCAGTTGTTACTACATCTATCCCACATAAATCTGGGTTCTCTTAAGTACTCTAAGTTGAAGAAGCAGTTTGAGCAAAGTCAAGGAGGCCAAAAGAACAGCTTTCATGTGAGTTTTTGGAGGGGGAGAGGAAGATGGGTAGTGCTGCCAGCTTTTTATGCTCCAGCTATGGCAGGAGCATATAGCACATCAAAAGAATTTAAGGGAAAATAGAAAGAAGGGGAAACTCAAATAAATGACATAAAGAGAGGGATAAGCAATTTTAATCGATTGTGGAGTCCCACCACAGATATGAGATGAGATGAATGGCCTCCTCTGGAGCATACCTTAGTTGGTTACTTCTGTAGGGCCTATAGACTCAAAGTAGGTGGCTAAGTGAAGATCAGAGGCAAGAAAACCAATTAAGGGATCATGTACACCAGTATATCCACTCTCCCTAATCCCAGTCACAAGGATTCAAATCACATCTTTCCCAATTCTACTCAGGCTAGGCAACCTGAGGAAAGAACTCCATGGCTAGAAACAGAGCTCAGACTGGTGTCGTGTTACCAGATAAACGAGATGCCTGATGACACACCATTCTTCTCCAGAAAGAATAAGAGCCAGCAGCCCGCATCCTCAGGGGACCAAATGGTTGATTCACCTATTTCCTGACAACACAACGGCAGTCATCATAAGAATTTTGCCTATATGTTTAGTGGAAAAGACACAGCCCACAGGCACACAAACTGCACTCTTTATTTTGACATTTAGCTCTTAAAAACAGGAATGTAGATGATTTCACTAACTTACTAATTTTCTGAGCATTCTATTCTTCGGCCCAAAATAATATTGCTCTTGGCCCTGAATTATCTACAGCCTTTTTCTCCAATGCCATAAATTGTCTTTGTACCCCAAGGGCAGGAGATATCTTCATATCTCTGTATTTTTACTCAGAAGTGTCCTGTTGCTTGAAAAGCTTCACTTTCACAACTTTCCCTAATAATGGTAAGAAGACAAGCAGCAGCAGTGGGCATGACCACCATTTGACTACTCACTGAACACTCTAAGAACTGAACAGTCTGCTGGGTTCCTAAATGTCACCTTATTTCAACTTCCCAACAACCCAGTTCTTATCATCTCAATTGTATAGATAAAAAAGTTGAGGTGCAAAAAGAATAACTTCCCAAGGCTCACACAGTCAGCCCAAGCATCCAGACTTAGGAATCTTAATAACCACATGGCTCCTAACTCAACTTTTCAGAAGTCCTTTGCCCTGAAGCTTCAACCAATGCCCATGAATGTACTCTTTCCTCGGAATTCTGCTATTAGTTGGATACACCTGATGGCAATTTCTGCCTAAAATTCATTCATTCCACAAATATTTATTAAATGGCATACTATATGCCAGGCACTGTGCTAGGCCCTGGGAGGATAAAACCTTATCCTGGAGGAACTCAAAGATTAGTGAGTGGGAAACACAAGTTATTAGACAGAGGGATAAGAAATATTATGATCAGGAGACAAGCAGAGTTCTAAAGGGAGCATAAAGTAGAAAATTAATTAATCCAATTGTATACTGCTTGAGAAGACTTGCAGTAAGAAGTGAATCTGGGACCTAAGCAACAAATAGGATTGTGGCAAGTGAGGGATGGGAGTATTTCAGACCCAGGAAAGCAGCATATGCAGATCTGAAGAGGCTGAGTACTGTTGCTTACATTGTTCCCTTGGTCCTTGTCCCCATCCTCTGCAAATATCTGTAGTCCCACTATCCCTTGCCCATAGATGGTGATCCCAAAATAATGCAGTGAATACATTTGACGTATTTGGTACCAGAGTCAAACAGCCCTGAGTTCAAATCCTGACTCCATCAGTTCCTGGCTCTGTGACCTTGCCTTGGGAAAGAAATTAGCGTCTTTACAGCTCATTTTCTACATCTGTAGATGGAGATTAGTAGTAATGCCATCATGTTAAGGTTGTTGCAAGTATTAAAATTACCTAATAATATGTAAAAGGACACAGTACAGCATCTGGATAAAGCAAATCACCAATGTGGTGAATGACAGTGCTAGTCATTGACAGTGGTACTTGTTACTGGATCTACCTGGATCATGAGCTCTCTTCAAAAAGGAATCTGACATTTTTCTTTGTGTACCTCATTGTGCCTTGGTCTGAGCAGACTTAATAACAGGTGTTCAGTAAGTACCCACTGATGGATTTGTTGATGTGCACTTCCCATTATTTCACTGAACAGATATTTATTGATCACTTACTATGTGCAAGGCACTGTTCCACATGCTGTGCATGGAACAGTGAACAAAGTATACTTCTAGAGTTTTCATCTTAGAATTCTGACCAGTAGTTTCATAAATTTAATGGTTACTTACACTTTAAAATCAGATTTGGAAAATGTCATCCAGAGCATAAGAATTACCTAAAATTGTTAGTGATAATAATGGTAAATCCACTTGATGTTTCTGGAGAATCCAATTCCTTATCTTAAGTCCTCTTGAATTGATTCAGTGTTTTTCCACCTGCCACTTGGTTTTGCCTGACTCTAAAATGATGATTTCCATTTCACTCCATGATCTACATCACAGGGCCCCTCCCATTGTCCTTATCAGCAACAGACTGACTTGCCAATCTTCCTCTCTTTCTTTCTACTACATTCTGCTGGTACCCGAGAGGCTGTTTGTGTAGAAAGAGGAATGGATTATCAATCAAGCAATTTAGGCTTTAACTTCAGTTTTGCTACTAATCGATTAGGCTATATTTTTCATTTATTCTTTCAATGAATATTAATGGCATGTTTGACAGCGCTCACCCTGGTTGAGGGTTCCAGCCTGGGAGTCAGAATGCCTGGGTTAAAAACTAGCTCTGCCACTTTCCAGCCATGTAATCATGGGTTAGTGACTGGACCTCAGTTTCCTTACCTGTAAAATGGGGATAATAATCATACCCACCTTGCAGGATAGTTTTTGTAAGTACTGAATGAGTAACACATGTAAAAATTGTAGAATGGTGTGCCTAGAAATAGCAAGTTTTCAATAGATGTTAGACGCTATTACTTTACGGTTAATATCTGTTGTTGCTATTAAATGCCAGGCACTATTATGGTACTGAGGAAATAAGGGAAATTAACAAAAGAACTTTTGGTCTTTGTCCTTACAGCACTTGCTTTCTAAGAGGCGAAGAGACCTTAAACAACAAGACACCTAAATAAATACATAATTATAAATTGTGATGAATGTCATGAGGGGGGAAAGAAAAACAGGAGAGGGGGTGGGGTGTGTGGTCTAAGAAGTATCATCGATCCCAGTTGTAAAGAATAAACAGGAGGTTGAGTGGTGAAGAAGGGGTATGTGCTTATGTATAAAAAACTATCCAGGCAGAGAGAAAAGCCTGTACAAAGTCCCTGAGGCTGGGACTGAGGTTGTGTGGCTACAGTGTGGAGACTGAGGTGGAGAGGTGGCTGATGCAGTGGGTAGGGTCCAGGCCATGTCTTCCTAAGGGCAAAGGAAAGCCATTGATAGCAAATGGTTTTTTTCCCGGCCCACAGATTACCCAAATCTAAGACGATTGTATTAAAACCTCTCTCAAGCCCCTTTAATGCTGAAGAATATAAGAATCTATGGTGACTAACAACAACAAGAAAGGCTGTTTCTGGGAAAAGTAGAAAGAATATGAAGTAGAGGGAGGGAAGGAGAAAGGGAGCTAAGAAAGAAGGAAAGAAGCAGCTAGCAGAAACTTGAGTGGAGACACGAAATCTAGAAGAGAAGTGTTGAGTATTCAACTCAGATACAGACTTGGCACCTCTTACATCTGTGCGTGCGTAGGTGTATTCGACTTACGCACATATTTGTATGTTCACTGATTTAGCAGGAACCCAAACCGGGGGAGCCTTTCCATGGAAGACAAATAAGACTAATGATTTGCAAATGTGGAGAGGGGAAAAAAACGCTGTGTCAATCATTTTGGTTAAATGCATGATTACTGGATATAAAGATGCATCTGGAACAGCTCCTGCAGGAGAGCTGGTGCTTAGGAATTGAAATGCTTGCCAAGGCATGGTTCAGTGTCTCCTTTCAGGAGCTGCTTGATGGAAATCAAACAGAATTGCATTATGAAAGGAGTGGCTAAGAAAGTACTGTTTGGAACAGAAAATTTTATTGGGAGTGAAAAAAGAAAAAAGAGTTTAGTCCAAAAAGGACTGACTCCAAGAATGCTAATTTGTTCCAGCCTTCCAGAGCCCAGAGGAACTTAAGCACTTCTTGCCTTGATATTCAGATGTGGCGGCAAAAACAAGTATGCGAAGCAGAGAAAATTGAAAATAAATAAGTGTTCTCTGGGCCCAGATTTCTCCATTCCAGTTGAGTAGGGCTAAAACTTAAGTATTCATGAAAGGGAAGCACACACTGGTCCAACTCTGTAAACACTTTTTAATGCTAATACTGCCTCTGGCTTTCAGCACTTGCTATTGATATGGGCATGTGTGGCTGGTTATCGTCCGGAGTTTGCAGCAAAAGCTGGAAAAAATAATGATTTGAGGGTCTTCCATGCAATGGGAAGTAAAGGGAGCCCTTTATGGTTTATAAAAAGTTTTTTTTTCTGGTAAGGAAATATCCACGAGCAATATGTTTTATTCTCTTAACTACTTCCCTGCTTGCCAGTGGTTCAGTTAGCAAATACTTGATTTGAGTTAATAGCAGCAGCTACCATTTATTGAACAATTATAATGTCTTAGGTACTTAACACACATTATTTCACTGAATCTTCACAATGCATTACAAGGTAGATTCTAATATCTCCATTGTACACACAAGGAAACAGAGGCTCAGAGAGGTTAAGTAACTTGCACAAAGACACACGTTCCTGGGATTTATATGCAGATCTGATTCTCAAGCTCCCTTTGGGTCCATATTTTCTTATCTATAAAGTGGGAGTGTTTAATAATATCATCTTCAAATTCTCATGCTCCCAAAGCTTTCTCAGGAAGACTGCAGATTCAGCAAGTTCACTAGTATTTCTGTTTTGTGTGCTTTTCTCACCATGAGCTACTCTCTCCCCATCCATTTTCAATGCTCCTGCACATTCAAAGATTTTTTCTCCTCTCAGAACCTGTTCCAGGATCATTCATCCCCATTCAGGTGCATATGGCAGAAAATAGAATCACCATTTAGCAATAATTCCTTACTATTTCACAGCTGATGGTCAAGGGCTCCCAATCCCCCATCTCAGATCCTCCCAGCAACATTGAGAGGCACACAGGCAAGCATTCTCTCCAGTTTGAAGATAAGAAACTAAGGCTCATATAGGAAGAATGACTTGACTAAGGTCACACAATGTGTTTAAAGCAGACTCATGACTACAAACCTATATCTCCTAAGTCTCAGTCTGGCACCTTTTCGAACAGAGCACTCTGCTTCCCAATCCTAGAGGAGTTGTAAGCTCAGAGGCCAGGCAGGAAGCACAAATGAACAAATGAACAGATGAGAGAACATGTTTTCGCCTGCCAGTGCTCATTCAGCTTTAGCCAATCTTTGTCAAGTAAAAAGCATGTCTAGATGTTTCAATTTTTTTCTTTTAAAGAGAAGCTGAAAATCTAGATTTTTACGTGCAGTCCCATAATTTTTTAAAAGCTGCCTCAAACTTTAATTTTAAATCTCTGTGAGTGCCTTATTATGCATCTGTGAGCTTGAGTCAACAATGGGCCACCAGTTTTTCACCTCTGTCTCACACTGAAGGAATGATAGAGAGCTTAATTACAGTTGCAAGGATATTTAGCTGAAAGCCTTGACAATCACAGAAATGCCTATTGCCGGTGGGTGGGATCCAAACCTTAATCAATCAAATCTCAGAGAACAGCGGAGTCCTAATCAAAGAGGGTCAGACAAGATCCCAGATCCCATGGGCTGAGAAGATGGTGCCTGTGGCGTGATAGTAAACCAGCTCTCCAGGGAAAAAATTTTGCAGCATTTGCCAATTTTCATGGTGTAAATATTCCCACCAAAGCTGATAACTGTTGATGGTTTAACAACCCATATCCAAAATTCATAAATATTTTATAATTGGCTCCAGATATTTAATAATTGGTACCAGGTCACCAGACTTCAGTGGTTCTAAATTGGTTGCCTATCATAATCACTGACAAGCATTTTAAAATACAGCTTCCTCAGCCCTACTCCTAACCTACTATGTCAGCTGACAAAAATATGAAAATTAAAAATACATAAATAAATCAGAATCTCTGTGGTGGATCCTAGGAATCTGTGTTTTCAAAAAGCTTTCTACAATGAGCAACAAGATTTTGGAAATCCCAGCAGGAGCTGAGGGCAGTCCCCTCTACCTGGAAGAAGGCAAGGCAAGAAGCACACCTGGAGTCCTAGGCAGGAGCCAAGGGAAGCAAGGCAAGAGAGCATGCCCAGGGTCCTAGGAAGGAGAATGCTGAAAACACCATTTCTGCATGGGTGGCCCACCACAGGCACCACCAAAGCTATGGCTGCCACAAAAATGGCTTGACACCACAGTAGTAGCTGCAGCCACCCTACAGGTGGTCCGCCAGACACTTGACTGCGTTGACATAAGGAGAATCACCAGTAGAGACAAGAAAAAGAGGAGGACGTCTCTCTTTTCAAAACCTACTCCAGAGTAATAGAAGAAGCAACTGCCTTACCAGATAACCAGACATCAACATAGAGCCACTAGAAATACAAAACCTCAAGAAAATATGACACTACCAAAAGAATACAGAAATTTT
This sequence comes from Cynocephalus volans, assembly GCF_027409185.1. Lineage (NCBI taxonomy): Eukaryota > Metazoa > Chordata > Mammalia > Dermoptera > Cynocephalidae > Cynocephalus > Cynocephalus volans. The sequence goes on along the minus strand of NC_084461.1, from coordinate 136,057,411 downwards.
CAAATACCAAGCCCCACAGAGCAGCAAAACCTTGAAATGACTGAAAAGGAATTCTGAGTAACAATCTTAAGGAAACTCACTGAGAAAACTCAGACAACACAATGAAAAGAGAAAAAAAAAAAAAAAAACCCAGGATATGAAGGAGGAAATTTACAAAGAGATTAATACCTTAAAAAAGAATGTAGCAGAACTCATGAAACTGAAAGATTCAATCAACAAAATGAAAAACACAACTGATAGCTTAAGCAGGGGCCCAGTGGGTTTTGTTCTTTCTTGTGTATTTGTGGTAGTGATTATTGTTTTTCATATTCCAGATGCAGGACTTCCTTGAAGATTTCTTGCAGGGCTGGTTGTGTGGTGGTGAATTCCCACAGTTTTTGTTTATCTTGCAAATACACAATTTCTACCTCATTTCTGAATGGTAGCCTTGCTGGGTATAATATTCTTGGCTGGCAGTTTTTTTCTTTTAGTCTTTTGAATATATCATCCCATTTTCTTCTGGCCTGTAGAGTTTCTGTTGAGAAGTCTTCTGTTAATCTGATAGGAGCTAGCTTATAGGTGGCTTGACGCTTTTCTCTTGCTTCTTTTAAGATTCTCTCCTTGTCTTTGAGCTTTGCCAGTTTGACTGTAATGTGTCTTGGGAGGATCTTTTTGGGTTGACTCTGTTTGGGGATCTTTGAATCTGAAGGTCCGTGTCTCTCCCTATACCTGGGAAATTTTCCATTATTACTTCATTGAATAGGTTTTCCATGCCTTTTCCTTTCTCTTCCCCTTCTGGAACATCCATGGTTCAAATGTTTGCATGCTTAAGGTTGTCTACTAGCTCTCTTAGATTTTCTTCATTTTTTAAAATTATTATTATTATTATTATTTGTCCACCTGAGTTATTTTGGAAAGACTATCTTCAAGATCAGAAATTCTTTCTTCTGCTTGTTCTAGCCCGGTAGAACAAAAATGCCAAGAGAGCGAAACTAAATCTCACCACCACAAAAAAACATAGTGTCAATGTAATGATGCCCCTGCTTTATTACCAGTGTTAGTAATTTCGGTCTTCTCCCTTTGTTTTCTTGGTCAATCTATATAAAGGTTTGCAAATTTTGGTGATCTTTTTAAAAAATAAAAAAAAAAGATTTTAGAAATCCTCAATATAGTTCCATATTTAATTAAGAAAGTTGGACAGCCTATTTGAACTGTCCAACATGGTTAAGACAGCCTATTGAAAACTTTTAATGAAAGAATGCAGGACAGAGATAAGAAACCCAGGGCTCTGAGAGGCACAGATAAACATGTTAAACATTATTAAATAATTATAATAACAAAACAAAATCAATTATAAAGAGCAGTTTTTATTTGAGTTCTTATATATGTGCCAGTCATTTTTCTAGATAATTTACATGCTTTACTTTTTAAAATCCTTCAAGATAAGTATAATTCATATTTTCATTTTATAAGTGGGGAAATTGCAGCACAGAAATTAGATAACTTGCCCAAGGTCACAATGCTAATACATAGTAGAACTGGGACTGGAATCCAGGCAAGCCTGGCTCTAGTGACTAATCTTTCAACCACAATTAGAAAGCCCTGAAGGCAGAGATTATTCTACATTGAGTAGATGTACTCAGAAATTTTTCATTGAATTAAATTGAGCAAAGGACGGGAGTTCAGTTTTTTAAAATACCACACACTCCTGTCTTCCCTGGGGCATCTGGAAGTCTTTGCAGGGTTTTCCTCCAGTCCAGTGATTGTTTGACCAGGTCTATTCTGAACTCTCTAGTCCTTGAGCAGATAGATTTCCTCACCACTAGAAGGAAGAGTTGAACCTTTTACCTCATTTTCTTTGGTTTTGTTTTCACCCTACTTGGCATCCTGGGGGACATCGACACTCCTTATACTGGCAGCTGCTCTGAAAGTGGACTCCACACCCCATGAGAGATATACACCGTCTGTTTATAAGTCATCCTACCTTCAATTTCCATTCAATGCTGTCCTGATCTCACATCACAACTGAGGCTAGAAATCCAGCTCTCTGTGCAACTGTTCTGCAGCACAAGGCAGTCTGGCAGTCTGTCTTCACAGGAGAGCCCCACTGCATTAAGCATTCCAGATCTTCCAGGCACATAGAGAATGGAATAATATCAACTCTATGTTACCTTCAAGGGCTCTCCTAAAGCAAAATGGTAAAACAGATAAACTTCGTTTACCAAGAATATCAAGCCAGTTTTAGAAGAAATAAACATACGAAGAGCAAATAGTACCTTATTGGAATACAGATGGTCCCCGACTTACAATGGTTCCACTTAACAATTTTTCTATTTTATAATGATGTGAAAATGATATGCATTCAATACACACCTACACTTATGATGGGTCTACATCTGGGTAAACCCATCTTAAGTTGAAAATATTGTAAGTCAAAAATGCACTTTTGACTTACAATATTTTCAGCCCATGATGGGTTTATTGGGACATAAACACGTAGTGAGTTGAGAAGCATTTGTGTTTATCTTCTTTTTTGTTTTAGAAAGAATTTAAGGAAAGAGTCTCAATCTTCTATCCCAAATGCCACTAGTGACTGGGATAATGTAAATAGAAGTGGGCCAGCTGGGCCCTGTGGGAGGATGCATGCCTCATCTAAACGGGGACACTACTGTCTAGCTACAACCCAGTGTGAACACATCTGTCAGTTTTCCAAGAGAAGGCACAGAACTTCCTTTTGTGTTAAGGAGAGACTATGTAATTTGGACCAATACTCCCAATAAAAACAACTAGAAAAGCTGTATGAAATATTAGAAAGATGTAGGAGAGCTAACAACAGAATAAGGAATTACAGGGCTAGGGTATAAAAATGGAGGAAGGCCAGGGAGGTAATCCTTGTGATTTGATTGGAACTACTTTTACCCTTTACCAATTATAGAGAAAGCAGCTAAACAACTAAGAGGAAGCATATTTAAGAGCTTACCAGAAATAATAAGATGGGGTTTGGTCCAGGACCAAAAAATGGTGATGGCAGTGGGGGGAGGCTGTTAACACTGGTCACTTTGGATTGCAACTCAGAAGGGCTGCCCAACAGGAGTAAGGATGAACTGGAAATACGCAGGTGCTTTCAGAAGCTACAGTTTAGTTTCAAATCATTTCAATCTCTGAAACTGGATTAAAGTGATAACGGATTGCTAGTGCAACAAAACAAATATATATCCACTAGGGGAGAAGATAAACATCATTCTAGACCTCAAATTATTTCTACAAAAAAACTGCAAATATAATGTCTAGAACACAATAAATAATACCAGTTACATCAGAACATAAGACAACATAAAAAAAAATGAACAGAAAAATAGAGAAAATAGGAACAGACTCATTATAGCTCAAGATATTAGAGTAATCAAACATATCAGACACAGATTTTATAATCAACTATGCTTACTATCTTCCAGGAGATTTTTTAAAAAAATGATTGATTATTTCATAAGAGAACTGAAAAATCATACAAAAGAATCAAAAGAAAATTCCAAACTTGAAAAGTATAATGACTGACATTCAAAGTTTAATAGATATGTATAAAGACAGATTGGATGCAGTTAAAAGAGAATTAGCAAACTTCAAGATGGATCAGAAGAAAATAGCAAGACTGAACCAAAGAATGTTGAAAGGATGGAAAATACAGAAAAGAATGCGGGAATGACAGCAGATACAGTGAAAAACTTTAACATCCATGTAAATGGAATTTCGTAAAGAGAAACGTAAGAGGGGACATAGTAATGGTGTCTGAAGAATTAGTAGCCAAAAACTTTCCAAACATAATAAAAGACATCAAGAAACAAATTCAAGAATTCCAATGTACCTAAAGAAATCACATCTAGGTACAACATAGCAAAATTGCTGAACACCAAAGACAAAAACAAAACCCCACACAAAACAAAAACTCTCAAAAGCACCTAGAGTGAAAGAAACATGGCAGACAGATTACTCTCAAAGGATCAACAGTAAGGCTGACAGCTGACTCTGACTTTTCACAAGAAACACCCAAATTAGATCTTTGAAGGGCTGACAGAAAATAACTGCATTGTAAACTCTAAATCTAACAGAAGCTTCCCCCCCCCCGAGAATGTAAAATAAAAACTTTTTCATAAAATAAAAGGAAAAGTATTGGTCAACAACAGACCCACACTAACAGAAATATTAAAGAACATTATTCATGAAGAAGGAAAATTATTCTAGATGGAAAGTTAGAGACACTGAGTGGAAAAAAAGTAATAAAATTATGAATCTATGAGTAAATATAAACAAATACTGAGTAAAACAGCAGCAACAACAGTAATATTATATTGTTGAGTTTAAAAATATAAAAATTATACAACGATAATGGCACATACATTAGCAGGTAAATAAATAAAGCTAAAAATTTCTAAAGTCTTTGCACTGTCTGGAAAAAGGCTATAAGTGCCAATTATAATAACATTTGATTAGTCAAGAATACATGAATGAAAAGAAAAGTTGAAGGGTGTCTACTTTCCAAATTAATGGAGTAAAAAGTGGAAAAATTAAAAAATTTAGAACACACAAAAGAAGGCAAGATAACAGTGGTTCAGTTAAACCTGTCTTTAGAGGAAAATGTATGGCTTTTTAAAAGCATATGTTGGAAAAGAAGAAAAGCTATAAAAACATCAATGAGTAAAGCATCCATTTCAAGAAATCAGGAAAAAACCCTGCAAATTAACCAGAAAGAAAAAGGAAATAAAGTGTAGAAACTAATGTAGTAAGAAATGTACAACAGAAAAGAAAACCAACCCCTAAAGAATATGAGAGAAATATAAGAGCAAGCAAGGGCAAAAACAACCGATGTCAGTACTGTAAAAGGTGATATCACTACAAATTCTACAGACATGAAAAAGATAATAAGAGGCTATTATGAACAAATTTATGACAAGACATTTGAAAATATAGCTGAAATAAATTCCTAAAATAATGCAAATTACCAAAAAGAGCACAGAAGAAAAAGAAAGGACTAGTGCTATAACTATTAAGGATATTTAAAGCTTTACACACACACACACACACACACACACACACACACACACACATACTCCAGGCTTAATTACTTCTCTTCTGAGTTTCATTAAACATTGAAAGAATCAATAACACCCACCCTATACAAACACTTCCAGAGAATAGAAAGAAAGAGCTCTCCCTTATTCATCTTCTGAGGTCGGCATAACCCTGATACCAAATTGAACAAGGACATTGTAAGAAAAGAAAATTACAGGCACTTTATTTCATAATCAGGATGAAAAAATCTTAAATAAAATATTAGCAAACAGTACAGGAGATAGTAATATCATGATCAAATTGGCAAATACGAAATAATGCTTTATTAGTCAACAACATGACTGTATTCACAGATAGCCCAAAAACACTACAGAAAAATACTAAAATTAAGAGGTAAATATAGGCTGGCTGGTTAGCTGACTTGGGAGAGTGTGGTGCTGGTAACACCAAAGTCATGGGTTCAGATCCGTGTACTGGCTGGCAGCCAAAAAATAAAAATAAAAAAGAAGTAAATATAGGAAGGTCAATGGACATATAGAAAGGTCAATGGACATAAAAATTAATGTAAAAGAAATCATTTGTATTTCTATATACCAAGAACAAACAATTATAATATTTTTTGTTTATAATATCAAAAAACCATTAAATACATAGAAAATAAATCTAACAAAAGATGTGCAAGATCTCTCTACTGAAAACTACAAAACATTACTGAAAGAAATATAAGAACACCTAAATAAGTGGAGCAATATATTAAGTTCCTGGATTCAATTCTCCCAAACTGATTTGTAAATTAAATGCTCTCAACTAAAATCCCTGTAGGTTTCTTTGGAATTTAACATGCTGATTCTAAAGTTTATATGAAAATGTAAGATCAAACAATAGCAAAACAATTTTGAAGAAGAATAAGGTGGAAATTCTTCCTATCCCAGACATCAAGACTCATATTAAATTTCAGACCTAGGAGAAACAAACAGACCAATGGAATAGAAAAGAAAGAACAGAAACAGAAGTACCCATACTTGGTCACTTGACTTATGACAAAATGCCACTGAAGTTCAGTGGAGAAAGAATGATCTTCTCAATAAACGATGCTATCAATTAGGTATCTATATGGAAAAACTGAGTGTAGACCCCTACACCACACTATACACAAAAATCAATTCCAGATGGCTTGTTAATCTAAATGGGAAAACATAAAGCCAACAGAATGTAATATAGGAGAATATACTCTTCACCTCAGGGTAGAAAAAGTCTTAAACAGGAGATAAAACTATCCATAAAAGAAGAAACTGATAAATTGGACTACCTTAAAGTTAACAATTTCTGTCCTGTACATCAAGAGATACTATTAAGGAACTGGAAATGCAAGCTACAGAAATAAAGATATTTGTAACATACACATTTGACCAAGGGCTCACATCTGGGAAACCTACAAACCAATGAGAAAAGGACAAACAACCTAGTAGAAAAACGGGCAAAAGGCACAGACTGTTATTACTTTAAAAAGTATATTAACATCTCAATAAGCACATGAAATGAAGCTACACCTCACAAATAATTGGGAGAAATATGAGTACAAATTAAATCACGATGCATTATCACTACACCCCCACCAGAAGGGCTAAAATTAAAATGACTGACAATCCCAAGTGTTTGAGAGGATTTGGAGCAATGGGAATTGTCACATACTGATGGTGGGTGTATAAATTGGTACAGCTACTTTGGAAAACTGGCAGTATCTATTAAAGATGAACATTCACATACCACTAGAAGGTTTATATACAACAGAAATACATGCACATGTGCACCAAAGCATATATACAAGAGTATTTATAAACTCATTATTCAAAAGTGTAAACAGCCCAAATGTCCATCAACAGTAGAATTACGGATAGATAAAGCCTATCTATAAATCCAACAGAATCCTACACAGGAAAGAAAATGAATAAATTACACCCATATAAAATAACATGGATGAATCTTATAAATGTAATTTTGAGCAAAGGAAAACAAATACACACACAGAATCATACTGGATGATTCCCTTTATATGAATTCCAAAAAGTAGGCAAAATCAAACTCTAACATTTATAAATGCATGCTTAAGTGGTAAATCTACAAAGAAAAACAAGGATGTTGTGATGAGCCAGGATAGAGGTTCTCTTTGGTGGGAAAGTGTACAGTGCTGGGAATGGGTACACGTAGCTCCTGGGGGGCTGGCAACGTTATATTTCATGACATGGGTAGTGGATACCTGGGTGTCAACTTTGTGATAAATCACTGAGCTATATAGTTTTGCCTTGAGTATGCATGTTAGATTTTGCAGTTTAAGAACGTTAAAAGTGAGAGAAAAGACAGAAACTTCAATTTTCAAATGAAATTCTTAGATTTTAAAACGTTAGCAACTAATTTTTAAAAATGTACAAATTAATGTGTGTCACACACATTTCATCCACGAACTGCCTTTCTGTAACCTCTGAAGGTAACTGATGTGCTTGATTAGGAAGTTACAGACATTGGGCTTGATTCTGTTCTGGTGAAAGAGATTGAGAAAGTTAGGGGCCACCAACTTCGTTTGTATACAGAGACTTAAATAACAAGTCAAATTCTCTTTCCCCATCCCTCCTTCCCTTCATCCCTCCCTCCTCCCCTCCTCCCCACCCTCCCTCCCTCCCTCCCTCCCTCCCTCCCTCCCTCTCACTGGTAGCAGATCCCTAAAGTAAACAGCTCCAGGGAAAAATTAAAAATCTTGTTTCTGGTCCATGCATGACATCGACATCACAAAAATGATATAGAAATTCTAATATTTCTCGGAGATTATAAGCCAGATAAGAAAAGATATAGTAATAAATAGCATTGCCATTTATGGAGAACTTACTATATATCCAGCTCTGAAATCTCTGCCTGCAATTTAATCATCACAACATCCCTGTGATATGGGAATTATTGGACCTGTCACACAGATGAGAAAGTCGAGGCCCAGAGAAGTTAGGTCCCATGCCTGGGAACACAGATAGGCAATGGCAAATGGCAGAGGCTGGATTCTTGTTCAGTCAGGCCTGTTCGTCACTAACCATTACACTGTACTTGTGAGGCCATGAGTCCTAATATGAGATATATAGACAGCCTTACAGGATGTCCTTAATCTTGTAGAGCAGACGTAGGTATTTGCATATTCGACTGTGATAAATCACTGAGCTATATAGTTTTACCTTGTGTATGTATATTACATTTTACAATTTAAGAAAGTTAAATATGAGAAAGAAGACAGAAACCTTGATTTTCAAATGAAATTCTTAGATATTAAAATGTTAGCAACTAATTTTTAAAACTATAAAAATTAATGTGAAAATGGCTTCCAGCTGCTCAAACCCTCATTACCTTGAGCACTCAATAAATACACATAATTGTTACAATCTGTTCATCCTCCCAGTTTCCCTAAGACTCATGTTCTAAGCTCAGCATGACAGGTCCCCAGCCTGAATACAAATGGCACAGAGAGACAAAGAGAAAAGGAATTGCAGCAATCATGTGCTGAAGGGGCATGTGGTATGTATGTGGTAGTATGAGGATGTGGGTAAAGTGGCAAGTGTTTCACTCTTGCATCTGACTGCTAGCTAGAAATCATGGCTAAGACCCTGGGCAAGTCACTTCATCCCTTTGAACTTCATTGTCTGTCAAATAGAAGTGACAGAATAGATCACTGCTTTCTAAAAGGAATTTAAGCTATGTAGTCTCCTCTTTAAAACAAATCTTAACTGCAATACCAGTATAACACAGACAATAACAGAGGGCGTGGGTAAAGTAGTGAGGAGGAGAGGGCAACTCTGTCTCACTGTTCCTCCTTCCCCTTTTCCCTAGCAGCGCTGGAGGTATCTCCTGGCCCATTGCTTGGCACATAGTAGGTTCATGATGAATATTTAAGGAATAAATTGTGAGCTCAACAAATTCTGCAGAGCATGATTTAAAACAATCTGGATTAGGACTCTCTAAAGTCCCTTATAATTAAAAAACTCCAATCTTCTAAGAAACTTGCCTGAAATTACCCTTGTAAGCAAGGTGGGGGCAGAGCTAGGCTGCACATTGGCTCTCCCATCTGGCATTCCAGGGTCCTAGGATTTGCTCTCTGGCACCTTGGCCATGTGCTAGTTTACTCATGAACTTTCCAACTCAGCCTCAGCAATTTGGTATTGTATAGATAAGTGTTTTCTGCTCTTTCACTCATTTTTTTTAAAACTCTGATTTGATTTTCACCTTTGCCTTAGATATCTACCCTGATGACATGAAACACACATGAGAGTAAATGAAATTTAATCACAAGCCTTTCATGTCCCAGTGAAAGGTCAGGTATCAAAGATGGCTTCATCTCTAGCAGTGAGATTATAAAAGAGCAGGGCTGGAGGATATAAAAAACGTCATTTTCAGTATGGTATCACTGTGAAGCATGTGGGCTTCAGTGCACTTTTCTGGAAAGAAAAATTTAAAAAGTAAGCGTGTGGACCATAGAATCAGACAGGCTTGGTTCAAATCCTAACTCTACCACTTATTAGCTATGATATCTTTGGCAAGATCCTGAACTCTGAGCTTCAAGCTCCTTGTTTGTAAAGTGGGGATAACAGAATCCCTTATCTCATGGGGACACACAGGAGGGAAATTATGGAAAGTGTTAAATACAGAGCCTGGCACCCAGTACATGCTCAATCAGTGTTAGCTATTTGCCATCATTCTGACCACCCAGCTGATGAATGAATTCTTTTGACAATATCCCTGAAAAGTGGTCCTCTGCTTGCAAATTTTCAGTGATGGGGAACTTGCTACCTCAGGGAGAATCAACTTCATCTTCAAGCATCTGATCAGTTTAGACTTCTGCCTTCCTCATGAGATGAGGAAGTCCCTAAAGGCCGAGATGAGGATGTTCCAGATGGAATCTCAGAGTGCGATGTTGCTCTGACAGTTGAGGCTATAGTTAAACTTGAAATAAACAGAAGGCTTCACCTTCCAAGTCTGTCGGGTTGGCAATCTCTGTTCAAAGTTCACCTCAATCCAAATTCCTAGGCTGCCAGACGTAGAGAAACTCTGAAATAAATTTTTAGCAGCAAGGTTCTGAGGTGGTAGACATGTTTCTGCTTCCTTTTCCAGTTTGCCTTTAGCCCCCAGCCTGGCAAGGAACACACAGGCACTTGCCTCCTTGGTCTCCTCCAGATGTTCACTTTTCACCCTGAGACTTGAGACGAATGGGCACAAAACTATGCTATTTACCCTAAGTACTGTGCAGTATATGCATGTATTGAAACAACACACCGTATCCCACAAAAATAAATATAAATAAAATTGAAAAATAAAAACCCCAAACCAAAAAACAACTTTTCCCTACTCATCTCCATACTGTCATTACCAAACAGGAAAAGATGTCTTGCACTATAGACCACCTGACGACCATCCCCATTTGGCATTTGAGGCACTCAGTACCTCTGCCTACCTTATCTAGCCAACTTCATCTCCCTGCACATTCTTTATGTCAGTCAAGGTACTAGCCTTCCTCCTTTTCTCCTGTAATTCCAGGTACCTCAGGACCTTTACTCATGCTATTTCTCAGGCATACTACTCTCTTTCCCTCCCTTCACTTACTTCAAAAGTCTCACTTTCTCTGGACCTTTAACTATGATCTTCACCCTTTCTGATCATATAGAATCTATCCTTATGTTATGGATCCAGTCACTTAATTCTTGGCAGCAAACTCACTGGCAGGCTTACACCACTCTCAAATATGAGATTTTATGAGTAAGGTCCATCTGCAAGATTATGGTCTTTTAAGATAAGTATTGTGATTTATACTTCTTTCACACTTTAGAAAGTGCCTGGCCCAGTAAGATACTCAGTAAATTTTTTTGGACAAAATAATCTAGTTAAGGTGATAAAAAGTGTTAAACTAGAAATAGCAATAGACCTCAAGTCAACCAAAAAGAAAAAGGAAGGAAATTATATAAAATCAACAGCCTCACTTCAGTGAACATTTATTAAACCTATGTTTTTTAATGCAGATCCAAGGGCAGTTAAGGGAGCCTGATAAATACAGTACATCATCAGACTCAATTCTCCTTGTGTCTGCCCAAGGATCTAAGTTCTCCCTCAGTTCCGTAGCTTGACATCAAAAGCTCTCCATATTCTAAGTTTTTCCAGCTTTATCTTTCATATTTTCCTTATTCGGGTCTGTGTAACTGCAAATGGACTGTTTGGTATTCCCAAAACACATTTTTAATTCCCTGATATTCTCTTTGCTTTTCTTTTTCTCTTTTCCCTAACATGTACTAAACCCAACCCATAATTTAACCCAACCCAGCCAGGTCCCTCCTCTCTGAAACCATCTTAATCAAATTAAAGGCATCAGACCCAACAGGCTGTGATCTTCCTGTCACTGAATTCTCCCTCCCCCAAGTTGTTTGACTATGCCTCTTTGATAAGACTTAGTATGTTTAGAGATAAATATATATTATGGTCATTATAGATATAATGACCATATATTCACATAAATATATGACATAATATATATATGACATTATGTATATATGTATACATCTCATATATATTATATATACTTGTATATTATGTCATCTATCTCTCTCTCTCTACATAAAATGGCCATTATCAGTTATAAACATGCCATTCTCAAGAACAGCTTCTAGACTGCAATCTCCTTGAGGGCAGGAGCAGTCTTTTCTCCATCTTGATATTTCTTGCAGCACTTAGAAATAACAAAATTTGCTCAATAACAGCTAATAATAGTGTTAACATTTTAAGAACACTTCTATGTGCTAGGCACATGCTTTATCTCGTTGAATACTCAATGGCACTCTGAACCAAGAACTCATCATTTTTTTTTCAGATGAGGATAGTGAGGCTTATAGGTTTTAAGTAACTCGTCCAAGGCTACATACCTGTGAAATGAAGAAACCAGAATACAAACCCTGGCAGTCTGATTATAGAGCCTGAGCTCTTCAAAAACATTTGGTGATCTCCCCAACCCCAACCCCATGGGCTACAAACCTAGAGAGAAGAACTGAGTCTCAAAAATTGCAAACAAGTGTGCAGGATCCATAGCAAAGGCCTCCAGAGATCTTGCCTCTTGAAAGTATCAATAACCAATTCATATTCAGGTAGTCCCTAAACATACTAAGTGCTGAAACATACAAAGGAAAAGAGGGAAAGTGAGTTGTAAGGACCGAATTTCTATTGACTAAAGCTTTCTTTCAAAACAAGGCTTGAGGCTCTGCTGAGCTGAAATTTTCAAAACCATCACTCTCCTACAGAGCAAACCCTTCAAAGGACCTTAAAGAAGCTTTCCTGTTGGTGGTGGCTTGCTCTTTCTGCTCTCTTCCTGGCAGAGGAGGCTGCAGACAACAAGTGTGCAGAATGCCTGGGCAGGCAAAGGGATGGGAAAGCTCAGAACGTCCCTGTGTCAGGTGAGGAGAAAGCCTGTCTCCACCTCTAGCCTGGTCCACTGGACTGAATGACAACTGAGTAGCACTAGTGCCTGCTTTCCTAGACAGGACCAGCTCTGGAAATCAAATGTGTTTTTTCATTAAACAGGTAGTTAAACTGGCAAACGTCAGTGTTGCGGAATGCCCTTTTCTTGGGAAAGGAAGGAGGATAAAGTGCTGGCAACCCACTCCAGCCTCTGAGGCTGAGATATTAAATTTCACTTGGGAAGTGAGAGCAAGGACAGAAGAGACCTAATAAGCCACAATACTATTGTGTTTCAATGGTGTCTATCTCTCCTGTCTCTCCTCCACCCAAGCTTTCCTAGTGTCAAAATAGGGGCTTCCAGGCTAAAGAACAGAGCACTAGACATGGAGTCAGACCTGGTTCTAGACCACCTCTCCCATTTGCAATCTACATAACCTCCTGGAAATCAGGGGTCTTTATTTCCCCATCTGCAAAATGGGGCTGTATTTAATACTGGTATAACTGCCTCTTTCAGAGGGATCACTGAGATGGTGTGAAAAGGTTTTTGTTAGCTGGAAACCACAATGTATAAATAAAGGATTCTTGTTTGTTGGATTTTGGAATGCATATGTGGACAGGAACAAAACAAAACAAAAATAAAGGGTCTTGCTGTTTGGTGAATATACTTCGAATAGGAAAGTGAATCTTAAAATGCTTCTCATTTGACACTTTTTGAACATGTCCAAGTAGATGCATACTTGTTATACCCTGTGTACTTAAAAGATCCCCACCACCCCACCCCTCCACCCCAGCCTTTTCACTCTGCCTAAATCATTCCCATCCTCTTCTGGGATACCAGCCATGATGGATGCATCCAAACTGGTCACTGAGACAACTGAAATCTGTGACTTTCAAACTGTGAATATGACACAACTTGGTGCTCTGTAACAGTGTTGACCTGTTTTCTTATTGTTCTATATATGTTTATTTTCCTAATAAGATTACAGGTCCTTGAGAGATCCTTATGCATCTATAACCTCTAATGGAATATGTCACTGGACATCTAGAAATTATTTAATAAATATTTAAAATTAATCAATCAGCTAAACAACTAGTTAGTGTTCAAATCCTATGTGCCTAGTACTTAGGTAGTAAGCACTCTCTCTCTCCCACCATGTAAGGACACGAAGAGAAGATGGCAATCTGCAAACCAGGAAGAGGGCCCTCACCAGAAACCAAATTGGTGGAAACCTTGATCTTGTACTTCCCAGTCTCCAGAACTGTGAGTAATAAATGTCTGTTGTTTAAGCCACCCAGTCTGTGGTATTTGTTATAGCAGCCTGAGCTAGGGCAGTATAAGAGCTATGAAGGTAAAATATAAGAAGAAATAGCAAAAAGAGTTTAAAGTGATTCCCCATGAGAGCTGGAATCGAGTATAGAAAGAGATGAGGGAAAGAAATGTTGAATTTTGGTTTAATACTTGAAATACCATTTGGTTTTATAAGTTGTATACATGCATTATTTAGGAGGAAAAAGAAATTTTAAAGTATCCTTATCCTACCAACCAGTGAATAAAAAAAACTGAAGAGTCTTCTTTATTTTACAAAAGAGGGAACTGAGGATATAAAAGGTAAAGTGACATGTTCAGAATCGCAAAGAGAAACCATGGTACAGCCAGGACTAGAACTTGGGTCTCTGGACTCCCAAACCAGTGCTCTGCTCACTTTACATGGAGAAGGGGGAAGTAGTAGAATTAATCTATGCTTTGAGGCCCCTAGGCAGGGATTCAATGGAATCTAGAGCCCTCTGCTAGTTTCAGATACACTGATACAATCTATAACCTTTACCATCTTCTATGAGTTCTGAAAAACAGCAGGCCATGGCTTAGACATTTCAAGGAGTATAGCCTCTTGCTATGTAAAAGAACCAACTGCTAAAATCATCTTTCATTATCCCCTCATGTCTCTTTGCCAGACTTCTCCCCAGCCCCTCTAGATGCCACGTGCTTTGATAATATAACTGCCTTTTACTCTGGGTAAGAAAAACCAAGGTGGGACAAAAGAATCAGGCCCTAGGTGTGTTTGCCTTTTTAAATCAGTCATTTGCTTTCCCTTTCCACACACTAAAGAGGATAGCCCATTTCTTTTTCTGCCTGGTACAGTTAAAGCATGTTTCCTAAAACACTTGCTGTCTTGTGAGATGCATCACGGTTTAGGCTTTTTCCTTCATGTTGGAATCACAAAAGATTGTTCTACTTCCTTAGTTTGTGTCTAATAATCTGGCCTACTTTCTGCTCTGTGTGGGATTCTTGTTGCAGGTATCTGCCTTTATGTAATTCCGGGCTCTTTAAATGTCTTCCTTGCTTCCTCAAATAATAGTGTGCTTCTCACACTCCCAATTCCCTCCTAGATCAACCATTCCTTCCTTCATTCATTTCAGTGCACTTCTGTTGAGTGCTTTCCCTGTGCTAGACACTAAGCTGGGATCTAGGAATTCAGTGACCAAAACAGACTCCATCACTGTCCTCCTGGAACTCAGTCGAGTGGAAAAAGCATACACAATATAAATAATTATCGCATATGTGTGACCTAGTGCTGTGCTGGGGAATTTTTCGTACTGTGAGATCCTGTGAATGAGGATAGAACCTAGCTGAGAGGTGGGGGTTGGTCAGAGCTGTTGTTCAGTATTCAGTGACATACCTCATTTACTTGCCACAATGCTGAGTAACAAATTAGTGCTCAACAAACATTGGCCATCTCCTTAATCAATATCCTTGGTTGGAATGGTTTTGAAAAGTTTAAAAGCAGTCTACAAATTAAACCCATCATTACCCTGCCCTAAGGAAAGGCAATAAAAAAAGTCAGGAAATAATTCCTGATATAAAAGTAGGTTTAAACCAGACTGGGGGAAAATTATGGAAAAGATCCTGCATGGACAAGGGCGAACTAACTGACTTGTCTATTCATCCCTTTGTCCTCTTCAAATTCATTCTGGAAAGCAATTTAAAATTGTGTATCTCTGTTCAATGACTCCTGAATATCTAGGACTGGGTCAGAATGGAACTAAATCTTTTGATGCTGGGCACAATAGCCATAAATTAGCAACCCACAGTTGCAGTGCTTGCAATTAA
This sequence comes from Cynocephalus volans, assembly GCF_027409185.1. Classification (NCBI taxonomy): domain Eukaryota; kingdom Metazoa; phylum Chordata; class Mammalia; order Dermoptera; family Cynocephalidae; genus Cynocephalus; species Cynocephalus volans. Next base: position 136,041,789 of record NC_084461.1, on the reverse strand, counting down.
CACAATACCCCATTCAAAGGGGCAACACTTAGACCTTTTCACAAATAGTCTTCTCACCTTCGAGAGGGTAAGAAGAAGAAGAAAAAACGGTGTTCGTCTAACAAGTACAGTATAGGCCCTAAATGGGAACAAATATTTATAGACAAAGGAAGCTGAAAATAAAGTTTAGAAACTAGCAAATACAGGTTTACTGCTTATGCAGTTAATAGTATAGATAACAGCTTTCAGGAGGTAAAGTAAGGATGCCCTTGTTCTACAAAAGAAATATAATGTTATAACACTACGGGCAAGGGCTCGCATCCCTGTACCAGCCAGCTGCAACAAAACAAAGCAAAGCAAAACAAAACAAAAAAACCTTCTTTAGAACTTCAGTATTTTACTCTTTTTGTTTGTAATTTTATACTAAATTCTTTCATTGACACATATTGAGTATACATATTTGTGGGGTACAGAGGTGACTTTCAATACTTGTGTACAATATATGATGATCAAATCAGGATAATTAGCATATTCATCATTACAAAATATAATCATTCTTTGTGTCCATTAACCAATTTCTCCCTAATCCCCTCCCCATTTCCCACCCCTAATGACCACAGTTCTGTTCTCTCCTTCTGAAAGTTCAAAGTATTATTGTTTTTTTGGCAGCTGGCTAGTAAGGGGATCTAAACTCTTGACCTCTGTGTTGTAACACCATGCTCTAACCAACTGAGCTAACCAACAAGTCCTTCAATGTATTATTATGGTTCTTTCTTTCTTTTTCTCTTTCTTTTCTTTTCTTTCTCTCTTTCTTTCCCTTCCTTCCTTCTTTCTTTCTTTATTTTTTAGCTCCTGCTTAGTGGTATTTCTCTTTCTGTGCCTGGCTTATTTCACTTACCAGTTTTCTCCAGGCTTATCAACTTTGCTATGAATGGCAGAATTTCATTCTTTTTCTTATGGCCGAGTAGTGTTCCACTGTGTATATATACCACATTTTCCTCATCCAGTCGTCTGTCAATGGACATTTAGCGGTATTTTACTCTTATCTGCAAAGCTGTTGTTTCCATATTGGCCACTGTCCTCACTTTTGATCCCTTCCTTTATGTTTTGTGGAATTGGTACAATAAAACCTGGCCATACTGTAACACTTTCTTGGAGGCTTTTGCTATCACCTACTGATGCAAATTTCTCAAATTCATGTAATTTATGGAACTCTTTTGAAGGAAACTGTGTTCTTCTGAACCCACAATATTGACAAATTATTTTCACTATATTATACTTTAAAATGTACAAACATTAAACCAAGATCAACTCTGCTTACTGTTCTCTTAGAACTATAAAACCAAAGAAAATTTACAAATGAAACAAACACAATTATAAGACCACTACATTTTCAATTACCCATGTTAATTTAATGTTACAAACTGTGGTATTTGCTGATTCCAAAACAACATTCTGTAACACCAATATGGTACTATGTTATCGTGTAGATTTAAGCATGCCTACACTACTGCGTACTGTACGACTATTGTTTCCTTTCCAGTGTTTTCCCTCTTTTTCCATATAGTACCTCAGTTAGCCTTCATCCAGCATTATTTTACAATGCATCATTTCTATATCAAATTCATTTTTTTCTGTTCTCAATAGCTCATCACAATTACACTACTTTATAATGCCAACATGATAGTAAATGCAGGTGCAAGCTAGGACCTTAAATCTGTGGCAGTACTCAGTTATGAAACAGTCATTCCAAGATATATTTGTTATTTTTTATGATAATTAAAATACAAGCACCAAATTAAACAAACAAACATTAGAGTACTTGAATCCCTGCAGAAAAGTTGCTCATTGCCTGACTTTAGTCTGAGTAGCTGCTAATGTCTTCCTTTATAATAAATTTATATTTAATACTGCAGACTCTCCAAACCAAATATGGGAACTATTTTATCTAGTTTTTACAGTTAAAATTCTGCAAAATATACTTAATTAAAATGAAAGCTATCCATCAGGGGCTTTGAAAAGTACAAATTAAAATTCACATTTGAAGAAGTGTACAAACTGCTTTGGGCACCTCCACTGGAGCGATCCAAAATTGATGCACCTCACAAAATAGATGTTGCTTCCCCTTTTCTTCCTGGAGGGACCATATGTAATACTTAAAATTTCTTTACCATCTTTCCCCCAGGCAGTACAAAGTACTTCATAAATCTCATATTAATGATGTCAATACACTCTTGAGACTAAATAGATGGTAGGCAACATTCTCCCTAGATTATAAGTAAATAAACAAGCTCCAAAAGAGAAACAGAATTTTATTTCCAAGATATTTTGATTAGCTTCACTACCCCCACAACCTTAGAGCACTATAAAATAAAATTGACTTTCTTTTCTTTCATTTTTTAACTGTTTATGCATTCATTCATTCAAGGAATGTGTATTAAAAGCAATGGCTCATTCATTGTACTAAGTGTTATAAGGGTAGTCAAACAAATACACGACATGGTACCTGACCTGAAGAAGCTCATAATTAGAGAGGATGAAAAGGAAAACACACACACAAGCTGAAAGATGATTTTTAAAAAATTAATAAAAATAAAAATATTTGAAAACTGTTCTAGGAATTTAGATAAAGGATCTATCCTAGGCTGGTGGTGGAGGGAGGACTGGGACAGAGATGATGGAAATTCAGGAGACAGATACTTCTCTGGTGATCAAAGGTTATGCATTTTGGATAGATGTGAAAGAATTGTTCTAAGCAAGACAATAGTGCCGAACTGGCTAGGAAATGCAGGAAAGAATGGGAGACAGTGAATAAAGTGGATATTCTAATAGGTTATTAATTAATCAGTACTTTCTGTATGCCATGGATTATACTCAAGGCTTTATATAATTATCTCATTTAAACCTAACTCTATTTTAAAGGTACAAAAATGCAAGCTTAGCAAGATTAAGTAACCTGTCCTGGATCACAAAGGTAGAAAGTGGAAGAAACAAGATTTACATCAGGCTATTTGACTCCAAAGCACTTGCTCTCATTATAACATTATGTTATATGGTTTCCCAACAGTGTGAAAGGACAGCTGAAAGTTCAGTTGATGCTGGATTATGGAACTGCCTGATGCCGGTGAGTATAGGCTTTACTCTTCAAGGAGTGAAAAAAACGACTCATAATTTTTTGAGTAGGGGAGTACCAGGAGGGAAAAAAAGGCGCACACACACACACACACACACACACACACACACACACACACACCCTAGTCCTTTAGAAAGAGGAATTTGGCAATGGGTGCGTAGGAGGAGCCAGAAGAGGGGACAGACATAGAGGCAGTACAAAAATCGATTCCCTTCAGGTCTCTAGACATAGAGGTTAACATTGCTTCCCAGTGTTCCAATGCAGCTTCTCCATATTTCTCCAGTCTTATCTCCCCCTGCGCCACCCCCTGCTCCCTGTCCCTGCCTTTGTTCTCTGTCCCTATCCAAAGCAGCCTGCTTTCACTATGCTAGTAGGAGCTATACTCCCTTCCACTGAAGAATATTTGTACATGTTCCAATTGCCAGAAATGACTTTTCTTCTTTTTGATACCTTAACTCTTTCTCATCCTTAAGATTTTGGTAAGTTCACTTGGGAAGTCTTTCCTGGTGTTTCTGCTTATGTCAAATGCCCTGTTAGAGACTCTCATGGCACCATGACCCCCTCACCTTTGTAACTTCTATCACAGTTGGAATTATCCATTTATTCATATACTTATTTGATTAATAGTTGTCTGCCTCCACTAGAATATGCCCCACTAGGATATATGCTTCTTGAGGGCCGTAGCTATGTCTGCTTTTGTTCCACATTGTGTTCCTAGAGCCTGCCACATTGCCTGCCACATAGCAGACACTCAACATCTGTTGAATGAGAGTGAATGAGGAGAAGAATGTATATGTTGGACCAGAATGACAGCAATGGAAATGAAAAGAAAGGTGTGAAGCAGGAGTGACTGGTGGGGGTTGGGAAGGGAGAAGCAGAGGCAGGGAATGCCAAAGTTTAGGCTGTTGTCAATGATGGCTCTGTGGTTTCTCAAGCCTGGCTACCAGAAAAATCAAAGAACCTGCAATAGTACACATTCTACTTACTACCATCCCAGGTAGTCACCTGAAATTTTGATGCAAGAGGCAAAGAATTAGAAGCAGAAATTGGTGAGCAATTCAACCCAGAGCTAAACAAGCCCTTGATCAGAGAGTATGTTACGAGATCAGCAGTGAGGAGAAGTTAAATCCCTGCCTGGAACTGTGCCTTAAGTGGATTATCAGATTTCTTGTGCACCGAATATACAGCTGACCCTCAAGCCATCTCAATAACCCTTCTGTGGTTTCCTCTACATTTGAGTGAAGCCTGATTCCTCCTCCTCATCCAAGAGAGATTTCTTAATGTCAACTGCCCCGGGAGGGAAGCAACTCAGCATGGTGGAAAAAGCACTCTGATGATATCCTCCCAGGCTTGATCCAGTACTACCTTCATCACATGGTCTTGCCTAACCACCATGCCACTCCCGTGGCCTTTGCACATGTCCTTTAGTGTATATTACACACACCTCTGTCACAGGCACATTATTTCTTTTTGTTTAAGTCTTTTTCTTCTCTAGACTGTGATCTCTTCAAGAGTAGGGACTTTGTCAAATTCATGTCGCTTGGGATTTACAGCAGAGGCTCTGGGAGACAAGCTGCCTGTATTCATATCCTGGCAGTCCATGTAGTGACTGTGTAAGCTTGAACGAGTTACTTAATCTCTTTCTGAATTTTAGTTTCCTTATTTAGCCAATGAGGATAATAGTAGTAGCTACCTAACAGGGTTACTATGAGAGATCTCATTCATTCATCTATTCCTTCATAATCCATTCAGCAGTTATTCATTAAGCAGCTATCATATTCCTGGCCCTGTTCAAGGTGCTAGGAATATAGCCATAAACAAAATGGAAAAGGCTCCTCTTTGTTTGGAGCTTACATTGTATAGGAGGGAAAAATAAATACAGGTAAACATGCATATTGTCACTTCCAGCATCAACCCAGTCATGGGATGCTAGATCACCTACTAATTGAACAGGGATGAATCTGTACAGTTGCCAAGGCTTCTTGCTGCACATGGATAAATACATCGGGTATTACAGAGACTCAGTTACAAAAAAAAAGAAAAAAAAAAGTGAGCAGACTACATGGTTAAAATGGGCAGACTCCTCATCTGCCTATCCAATTTTAGTTGGTTTAGTTCATGGGGACCCTGGCTCAGGAGCATACTCCAAACTCTTGGTGTTATTTTTTGGATAGTTATAAAACTAACCTCCTTGGTACACTGTATTCCCTCCAAAGTTTTCAGCGTTTTGTGTGGCTATCCATTGAATGTCAAATGGTCAAACAGGCTGGAACAACAAACATGCAAAGAAATGCATGATAATGTAAGAAAGAGAACCTTAACCTATCAATGGCAAGAATGACATGTTGAGACCTGAAATCCAGAATGATGGTAACTCAGAGTGGCGCTAATGCCCTAAGTTGTGGTCACACTCTCACCTAGATGAAAGCCTGACCAAAAGGGGAGCATTGTTAAATAAAAAATTATTGGAGGCCACCGTCTTGAACTAATTCCTGCACCAGGCCCCAACAGACCAGACTAAAAATCAAAATGGAGTCACCCCTACTAAGTTTAATGTCACTTAGGTTGCGGTCTGACCTTCCAAGAAGACAGGAGAAAGATATAACAGCCAATTTCCCAAACAGGCCAGTTTTAATCTGCAATAGGTATAATAATGAAGTTTTCTCTGCTTTAATTCTTACACAAAAGAAATAGCCTGAAGTAACCTGATGTTAACTAGTCAGTTACTTTTCTTCCAGTCTCCACTTTCAAGGAAAACAACTTTGAAATGACCAATCCACTTTTTGTTGTTTCTGCTTTCTTCAGCCTTTTTCTGTCTATAAAATCAATCTCCTCTGCTGGGCTCATTAAAACACTTATTCTATTGTATGGAATAAGATGTTGTCCAGTTCTAGAATCCCAATTAAGTCAATAGCGATCTTTAACTAAAAAAATAAAATAAAATAAATAAAATAATAATGATACTTGCAAGTAAACCAATGAACATGATAATTTCAGACAAAAAAGAAGTATGCCAAGGGCTGGCCGGTTAGCTCAATTGGTACAGCAGCATGGTGCTAATAACATCAAGGTCAGGGTTCAGATCCCCATACTGGACAGCTGCCAAAAACGACAACAAAAAAACCCCAGAAGAAAGTGTGCTGCCAGAGCTGGCTTTTACTGGCTCTCAAGAGTGGACTGTATGTATCTCTTCCCAATTTTTCATTCAGCAACATCACGTGGGTAGCTTGAATCACTGAATCAGCCATAGCAGAGACGTGAAATTTGAATGGCCAGAAGTGATGAAGGGAAGAGTAATCTAGTCAGTGTAGACAGCTTATTCAAAGACCTAAAGGGGCAATAAGCCCAGGATATATTCCAGGAACAATAACAATGAAAGCCAGTGATGCTGGAGCATAGGAAAAGAGGGGGAGAATGAAATGAGGCAAGGTCAGGAAGGCAGGTCAGAGCACTATGACAGAGAGCCTTGCAGGCAAGGCACCTGCATTATTCCAAGTGCAGTTGGAAGCTGTTGGAGGGTTTTCAGCAGGAGAGACTGATTCAGGGACTTAGCATGCAGCCAGCATCTAGGGTGTGCTCCGTAAATGTTAGCTATTCCTGTTAATACTTACTTTGGTGCCCCTGGCATCTCATGTACTGTTAGATACACAGGAGGTATCCAGTTAAGGTTTGTAGAGTGGTAAAATAAATGTCTGGCCACAAAGAAGCCCCTTTTCCTCTCTGAGCCTCAGATGCCTCATCAGAAACATGAATTATTTGTGAAAAAGTTCTCCTGGGTCCCTTCTGTTCTCTAAGCTCTCTCACCGTATTGCCTTGGACTGTAGTCTGGTTTTGCTTAACCCAATCTGGCAGAGGTTACCACAGCCGTGAAAGCCAATATTCTCAAACAAACATGTAATACCACTCTGGAGTCATTTCATTCCAAAACATGACATTCCTGCCTTGTACAATGGCGTAAAACATAACAGGCTTCATATTTCTGTTCTCATCTTAAGGGAGGAGACAGGGGGGAAAGGAGAGAAAGAAAAATATGCACTCACTAATGAGGCCATAAATATTGATGTCTTCCTTAGGCCCCCCAGAGCTCTGTCACTTTGGCAACTGGCCAATTAATAATAGATTAAACACTTTAGATTTGCTTACTTTGGAATCTGTGACTTTAAATGCATCTGCTGTGAGGGAACTGGCTGAGACAGGGATCGACAGATAATGCAGACTTCCAGCACACAAATGCCATGGGAGGGGACACAAACTGGGCACGACAACCAATATTTCCACCAAGTAATGTCTCAAACTCTGTATGCAAGACTTGGGTTGTCTTTCCAGATGTTAACTTCTTTTCCTAAGAACCCACCCACATGATAACCCAAGTGAGAGGATCATGTTAATACGTGCCATGTGGTAGTAGTCTGAGCACGCGATAGATGAGGAAGGAAGTCTTACCACACACACAATGCAGAACCCCATCCAAATACCAGTTAATGACCACAGGCATTTGGGGCAACATGGGTACAACTGGGAGGAAACTGGGACGCATGCTTATGACTGCTGAAGTAGTCCTGCATGCCCACAAACCATATCTTTTGGGAGAGGCGCAGGTGCCTGGACCAAAAGACCCCTTGATACTCCTCTATATAATACTGGAGAAGCAGATGGCCCCTGAGGGCAGACACGGACAACTGGAAATGTCCATTTAACTGCTGGCCTTTGCAGACAAGTGAGAGTATCACCAGCTCCAGATGCCAAAAGACAGTTTGACACATAGGGAAGTATGTTGGGGGAATCATAATTGGCCTGGTCTGATGCTATTACTGAGTCTCTGTGTGACTCTGGGCTTGTCCCTTCTCTGGGCCTGAGATTCCCATTTGGTCAGTGAAGGGATAGGTGAGAGCAGTGGTTCTCAAACAGAGCCACTAATACTGCTTCACATATCTCATTTCATGGGTTGAATTGTGTCTTCCCAAAACAAAGTGCCAACACTCAATACTTCAGAATGTGACCTTATTTGGAAATGAAGTTGTTGCAGATATAAATTAGTTAGGATGAGGTCATACTGAAGTAGGATAGACCCTTACTGGTGTGACTGGTGTACTTATAAGAAGAGAGGACACACAGACATGAGGGGAAAGCACCGTGTGATGATGGAGGCCGAGACTGAAGTGAGAAAGTTTCAAGTCCACGATCACCAAAGATTGACAGCAACCACTAGAAGCTAAGAAGATGCGAAGAAGGATTCTCACCTACGGGTTTTAGAGGGAACATGGCCCTACTGACACCTTGATTTTAGATTTCTAGCCTCCAGAACTATGAGACAATACATTTCTGTCATTTTGAGCTATCCTGTTTGTGATACTTTCTTACGGAAGGCCTAGGAAATGAATACACCCCACTTATAAACCTACTTAATAAAAAAGTCAGATATGGGCCTGGAAACACATATTTGTAAAAGCTCTCTGAAAAATTATGGTGCACACCTTGGTTTATGAAAACTGGATTAAGCACTCTCCCAACTCTGAAATTCTGTGATTCATACAGAAATCTGACTCCAGCTTCTGGCACTGGAGATTCATCATGGAAACAATGAGCTTAGAAAAGAGCTGCTTTGGTTATAAGGAGGGGAGCCTTCCCTGCATCCTGTGGCAAAACAATGCAATCCTGTTGACAGTGAAAAGGAGAAAGGTCTTCAAGATGATGCTGAGACAAACAGTCCACCCTCTCTCTAGGCTCACTATACGTCCCAACACCTAAACTAATCAAAAGAAAAAGTGGAAGGGAGCTACCAGTGAGTCAAGGACCACTTTGAGGTACTAATAAAAGCTATAAACCTTCTCCCCAGAAATGCACCTCCATTCAATGACTTCCTAGGGATCCATAAATATCACACCAAGAACCCCTGGATACTATAACTTGCCAAAGTACCAGCATGGCCCAAAGGTGCTAATCTAAGACCTTCAAAGAGAAAACAAGACTACAGTGATGGCTATTCTTAGAGTCCGGTCCTACCTTCTCCATCTGTAAAAGGAGGGCTCATTCATCCATCCAACAAGTACTCGTTGGGCAATGGATATGTGCTGCAGCACCTTTGTTTTCCCATGCTGGAGATTTGGAGACAAGAAGAAAGAGGATCCCTACTCTTATGGCACTAATCTTCCAGTAAAACCATACATAGATAAACAAATCAATATATGCTAAGGCAATACAGAAGGCAGTGTAATGGAGATGGCCTGTGGGATAGGAGCAGGGACCAAAGAGGGAGGTCAGGGAAGTACTGGCTGAAGAGACATCTGAACTGTGCTGAGCCTCAGTCATATGAAGGAGCCATCAATGTAAAATCTTGGGGAAGAGTGGTGCAGGTAAGAAGAGTTTTAGGTGCATAGTTCCTAAAATAGGAGAAAGCTTGGCACATTTGGAGTACAGAAAGAAGGCCAGGTGATTCCAGCACAGCAAGCAAGGGTAGGTGTGTGGTAGGTCAGAGGTCAGGAAAGGTCAGATTGGGCTTACAATCCAGGTCATGTTAGGCATCTGGACTTTGCTATGCATAAGAGGTCCCATGTCCTTCCACTATTGCTGTCACGTAGGCAGAACGTCAATGTGACTAAGCATAATACTCTATTACTGTAACAACTGATGATATCTCACAGATGTGCAGGGAGGGGAAAGAGAAGGAGAGTAGGAAGCTGTCTGTATGCCAAACTTCGAACCGAGCTGCTACCTAAACCCCCGGGTTCCCTGTGAAAGGCATAAACTACCTTTGTTATTTCTAAAGGGCTATCTGTTGAAACATCTTTAAGAAAACCTGTCATAAGATGTCTTTCCAAACTCACACCCGATCTCAGTTGCTGCCCTATTGTAATGTTGACAGGAGGAACATCAAAGTCAGAGACGTCCCACTGAGCAGCACTGCCAAGGTGCCAGGAAGTCTCCCTGAATACAGATAGCAGCAGGAAACCGAGCAGTGAAGGGCAGCTCTCACCCCCTCCATTCTCCTTTCCCTGAATCCAAATTTCAGCTTCTAATGAGATGCTGCAGCCTGAACTGGCTTCTCTGCAGCTGACCCCTCAGTAACTGGCACAAGAGTGTAATAATAATGAGAGAAGCATCCTGCATCTGAGAAGAATGTTACAAAATACAAACTGCCTTCTCATCCTTTATCCCATCGGAACCTCAGGTCCATTGTAGAAGATGGGCTGAGTGGGTATTTTTAATTTTTTCACTAACAGAGAAGCTTGGCCCCATGCCAGATACCTGACCAAGGTCACAAAGCTCACACTTGAGCACCAGTTTCCCAGCCCAGCACTCATGTTCATTCCACTGAACTTGGCTGCCTCTAGGCTGCATCACATTTTAGGCTCAAATTGGACAAGATAATGTGTACACCTGTAAAACTGCATTGAAGGTCAATAAACTAGTCCAGGGATTTAAAGAATGGGCTCTATGAGCCAGCACGTCTGGGTTCAAGGACTGCCTGTGTGAGCTCAAGCCACTTCTGTAACTTCCCTTTGCTCCAGCTTACTCATCTATGAAATGCAGAAACTAATAGTTTCTACTTTTTTTAGTTGTTGTGAGGGTTTGGTGAAATAAAACCACTTCTTTTACTACTAAGTTACCACTTCTCCTATGATGATGATGATGATGATGATGATGATGATGATAACAGCAAGGACTAGCATGTAATGAGTCCTTGCTATGTGCTGGGTCCATGCCCACTACTCTTCACACGTGCTTCTCATGCCTGATTTTATAACACCTGCTGCAGGATGGGCCCTCAGTATACATCTGCTTTGTTGCCTTTAGAGCTTTTTAATTTGGAGATAATGTTCCAGGTTAGATAAAAAGATAAAAGAAAGTTCTCTGATGAGGACTTTTACAGTTGCTGAAGGTGAAGGTAGAGGTATAGGGGAAGGGGGTGGCTCCAGGAAAATCATAGGGGGTTTGCCTTTTTTTTTTCTCTTTCCCCATATACATTGTCCATGTCTGGAACAGAAAAAACATTATGTATTCTGTGGGTTAAAATATGAGAGCTTTTTAAATTACAAATAATTCAATGGTATAATCAAAACAGCCAAATACATATATCTCATCCAATCCACACACGGGAGACAGGGACAGGGCTAAAGCTAGAAGGAACTTGATTCACCTTGCCCAAATCCCTGAGAGGAGAGCAAGACAGGCCTAGGGCAAAGGCATGGCAGTCCCAAGGTCAGACTCAACTTCACAGAGACCTCTTTCCAACAGAAAGAGAAAACTCTCAATTAACTGAAGAGCTCTCTACCTAGTATGATTCCCTTAATGAATCTGAGGACTGCCTTGACTTCTATTGTATCTTCTCCATCCATCTTAGTCCCCAATTATGCATGGGATTGAAAGGTAGGATGGCAGGAGCACGAGTAGGTGTTTGAGCAGGTGGTGGCGAGGTCACCTGCCCAGGTGGGTCCTCAGTTTGTCTGTGTGCAAAATAGAAGAGGAGAGCTACACTACATGGATCGAATGTTTCTTACAGTCTCAAAATGCTCCAGTTCCTACTTATTTAATCTGGGATCCAGAATCCCAGTTTTCTTTCCCAAGGCTCCCACAGAAGCCAAGGTGTCTTGACACAAAAGGATGGCACAAGACTGAGGAGCTCTGTGACCCGGTTTCACCTCCTCCATCACTCACTGTTCACCTTGAAGCAAAAAACTTAAGCACTTCATGGCCATTTCTGCAATTAGAACATTCCCACTCTACCTCTGTGCATGAATGTGAGCTAAATTAAAACAACAGATGGCGGAAAATACTTTGAGAAAAGTAGTGAGAGGTTATATATATACTTGTATATATACCCTGTATTTATATTTATATGCATTACTAATCATGTGTTATTCATATTATCATAATCGTCAGTATTCTTTTTCACAACTCTTTCATAGCTAATGAGAGACCTATGACTAAGGAGGACCAGTTTCCACCTGCTTCGGGAAGAGAGATGAAGAAATGCCCAGTTCTAGGCAAAGACTTACTGACTTGACCCTCAGTCCTCCCCTATCATATTGTCTCTGGATATTTTTATTTCTTAGGTTTAAATAATATACTTGAGTTTGGTTGATGTTTCCTGGGCCAGAAATAGGGAATAAGTTGGTGCCATGGAATAAAGAAACCAAACCTAAACTTCAATAAACAAATAAATACAAAGTACTTTTTATTGGGATGAGGATTTCAAGGAATTTTGTCGTTAATCATCTTATGTGTTCCACACAAATTCCTGTGAAGGAGGCAGGGCTTTGGGGAAATGATGATTATTGATAACATCTTACACATGCATCACACTTGTATTAGTCTGTTTCTGTTGCTTATAACAAAATACCTGGAACTGGGTAATTTGTAAGAAAATAAAATTTATTGCTTACAGTTTCTGAGGCTGGAAAGTCCAAAGTCCAGGGAACACATATGGGGAAGGCCTTCCTTGGTGGCCTTCAGCAACACAGGGTACCATCACATTGCAAGATGGCAGAAGCAGAGAGACTAACCTCTCCTGTGCTATCATTTTAAAGCTCTCAGACCATGCCTCTGACCACCATTATTAATCCATTCACAACGATATGGTCCTACAATCTAATTACCTCTTCAAGGCCCCACCTTTCAATTGCCATAATAGGATTTCCCACCCTCTTAACACTGTCACAGTGGGGGTCAGGTTTTGGGGGGACACTCGATTCAAGGCAACACTTTACAGTTTACAAAGAACTTTCATATTGTTATTGAACAGTTCAATCCAATTAAATATTTATCAAGTGCTACTTGGAGCAACGAATTATGATAAACATTATTTGACAATCAAACAACTTCTTGGAAGTACACAAAATCAGTAGTTTTATCCCATTTTTCAGCAGAGGGAAGGGAGGCATAAGAATGTTGAGCGACTGGGCCAAAGTCAAATTTTTAAATCAGAAATTAGATCACGTCCCATTCTACTTCTAACCTTCCAGTGGCTTCGGATGCACTTAAAATAAAATCCAAACTTCTTTACATGGCCTGTCAGGCTCTGCCTGATCTGGTACCTTCTCTGTCTTTCAAACCTAATCTCCTATCACTCTCCCCCATACCCTTGCCCCTGCCAAAAACACTTCAGCTACTCTGGTTGTCCCTCCTTTTCTCAAACCATTGCACAAATTTTTCCCTCTGACTAGAATATCCTTCTCCAAATTGTTTTATAGAGCTAGCACCTCCTCAGCCTTTAAGTCTGGGCTTAAATGTCACCACTCAGAGAGGGCCTTCACTGACGCACTATTTGAACAAGTACCCTCATGTTATCTTCTCTCAGCATGTTGCTTTTTTCTTCTTCACAGAATCTTTGTTTTAAAATTATTACATCTGGGCTGGCCAGTTAGCTCACTTGGGAGAGTGTAGTGCTAATAACACCAAAGTCAAGGGTTTGGGTCCTTATACTGGCCAGCCACCAAAGGAAAACAAAGAATTATTACATCATTTCAGTCATTCATCTATTTCTTTATTTTTTCCTTTTTTAATTTTTTTTTTATTTAATTTTTTCAACCCCACTAGAACTAAGGCCCATGAAGTCTGGTACTTAGTCACTCTTATTCACTACTGTATTACCAGTTACTGGCAGTGCCTGCCACGGAGTAGGAAATCAATATATAATGAATGAATAAATGAATAAATGAAGTTTATAAACTTTGTACTTTGGTCTTGAACCCAGGTCTTTTGATTTCTAGTTTCCTGGTCATTCCCCTTGTTCTAAATGACGTCCCTGCAACCCAGGCATTGATACTCTCAACTCCATGCCTTGGTGGAAATGGGTAAGGACTCTATTTTTCTCAGATGATGGAGAGACTCTAAACACACTATCTCACACAGAGCGCAAAAGGGGACAGCCTCGTGTACAAGCAGCCTTAGTGGTTGAGGACCTTGCTTCACAAAAACTTACCAGATTTTCTCTATCACAAAATTACAGCACATAGGCCTATTGCCCATCCCCATTTGATAGGCTCCAGGGATGCCCAGAGGTAAATGACTGCAGGGCATGCCTGCTTACTGTGCCACGGGATCTCTACTGGAGCTGGGATTACCACTGAGGAAAAATGATGAAATATGGCAGATACTTAGAACAGCTATCAGTCCATTCAGTGCCCCTGTCTCATCCATCCACCCATCCATCCATCCATCCATCCATCCATCCATCC